>NC_057398.1:36318048-36552286 GCF_019320065.1 Cervus canadensis
ATCTAATATTTGAAAATGGGGGGACCTGGGCTGCTTATGAATGCAGGCATGAACATAGCTACTTTACATGAAAAAAGCCTGGACAAAAGCAGCACTTTTGTTACCGCTGAGAATTGAGTAGGACATAGGCAATTAGGCTTGGTCTTGAATCTTAATTATTTAATAGATGAGTAAGAAGGGAACAGATATCCTGGGTGGGTAGTGGGAGATTTGAAGGGCCTCTAGTCTTAATCCAGTACAGTTTATTTATACGTCAAAGGGAAGAAAAAGTCAATCTTGCTTTTTGCCCAGGTTATTAATGAAACAACAAGTTAATAGTGTTTTTGTGCTATATAATTTATTCCTTGCTAATTAAAATACTGGGCTTCCCAGGTGGCTCAGCAGTAAAGAACCTACCTGCCAATGCAGGAGACATAGGTTTGATCCCTCAGTTGGAAAGATGCCTTGGAGAAGGAAATGGCAACCCACTCCAGAATTCTTGCCTAGGACATCCCATGGAGCCTGGCAGGCTTCAGTCCATGGGTTTGCAAAAGAGTCAGATATGACTTAATGACTGAACAACAACAGCAGCAATCAAAATATTAGCCTTTGGAGATATCTCTGGTGGTACAGGGAAAAAGTTTCTTCCTTGATGCAGGGAAAAATTGAGGGTAAGAAGAGAAGGGGGTGACAGAGAATGACATGGTTGGATGAAATCACTGACTCAATAGACATGAGTTTGTGGAAACTCAGGGACATAGTGTTGGACAGAGAGACCTGGCATGCTGCAGTACATGGGGTCGCAAAGAGTCGGACAGGACTTAGCAGCTGAACAACAATAGCAACAACTGGTGATCCACTGACTGGGACTCCATGCTCCCAATGTGGGGGCCCAGGTTCCATCCCTGGTCAGGGAACTAGATCTCACATGCTGCAGCTAAGACCCCGCCACAGCCAAATAAATAATTTTTTTTTAAAGAAAAAATATTAGCTTTTGATCATAATTTTCTGATTATTACCTATATCTCATACTTAAGATTTCTGATGGTTTTTGTTTTTATATACTGAACTGTCCAGATATCACTGAAACTAACATTTCCTGTCTTCTTCTGAAGTTTATCAAATTCTTAAGTGAATTTAAGTATGATTCTATCTGAGCCACAGCCCTGGTCCTGGTGCCTTAAAGTGAACTGTTACATAGGCACTGAGCCACTTGATTGGTTACAGAAATCTATGCTAGTCACCTTGAGTCCTCAACTGCTACCCATTGTTTTCTTCCCATGGTCTGTGATGCTAACATTAGTGTGCATTCCTCTTAGTTATTGTGACCCTGGAGCCCTGTGAACGTTCAGAAACCTACGTAAATGGCAAGAGGGTGACCCAGCCTGTTCAGCTGCGCTCAGGTGAGACTGGGAGAGGCTTGAAGTCTTTAGAACACATGGCTTGCACAAGCAACTTATTAAGTTTTAACTCTTTGTCTCAGGTTATAGCATTAGGACTTATGTTCTTGTAGAACTCCAGAAACTGCTTTTTGCTTTAGGGAGGGTGAGGCTATTAACCAAGATACAGTACATTTAAAAAGTGATTTCTTAACCCTATTTCTGTTTTGTGCTAGGGAATCGTATCATCATGGGTAAAAACCACGTGTTCCGTTTTAACCACCCGGAGCAAGCACGGGCTGAGCGGGAAAAGACTCCTTCTGCTGAGACCCCCTCTGAGCCTGTGGACTGGACGTTTGCCCAGAGAGAGCTTCTGGAAAAACAAGGAATTGATATGAAACAGGAGATGGAAAAAAGGTAATGTACAGATGTGATGTGGCCCACATGACTCACCCTTCTTTTCAGCATTTAGTAGGATTCCTGAAACAGCTCCGTGATTTCACAATTTCTTTTCTCTCTTGCTCTTCTTTTCCTTCTAGGCTACAGGAAATGGAGATCCTATACAAAAAGGAGAAGGAAGAAGCAGATCTTCTCTTGGAGCAGCAGAGACTGGTAGGAGCCCATCCTGCATCCTCCGTTAGGAAAGGGCAGCTTGCTCTCATGTCCCATCTTCCCCGTCCCACAGACGAGCACTCGCCCGTTGCTTCTCCCACTGTCACTGACACCATGCGCTCTTGTCTCATGTCCTTCATGGAGAAGGACCTTCCATCTCCTGGTAGCCTTAGCTTGAAATACTGTCCTTAAAGGTACTACTTCTGTGCCTCTGTGTCTTAAAGTCACATCTTCTATCAAAACCAAGTGCTTTTTGAGGAAATACTGAGAGCTTTTCTGGTAGCCTTGGCCTCTTGATAGTGGTTTTTGAATATGCACCAGCGGTGACTCTCTCAATAATAATTACTGTGAATATTGAATTTGATGGTTTTGCCTTGGTTTTGTTTCTGATCACCTGATAGTACTAATTCTCTGCTCTTGGGCTGACTTGGGGATTGTTCTTATGCTGGGTGGACTTTTTTTTTGTAAGTTAAACTGTGTCTAAAAGTGTTGCTGCACAGTTGCATGTGTTAATCCTTTTCTGTTCCCTGCATGGAGTCTGAATTCTCAGTAAGGGTCTCCGTGGCATGTGGGGTGACAGTGGAAGTAGGGACTGCCCAACCAACTCCAAGAGGAGAGGGAGTCTGGTTTCTCTGGGTTAAGAAAGCATTTGTGTGAGTAGCTGAGAAATCAGTTTTAGGTTGCAGCTTGTGATGCTAATGGCAATAGCATTTTATGATGTTAATTAATTTTCTAGGTTTTATAGAAATTGAATCACATGAATAAATAAGTTTATCCATTAGTTAGATGTTTCAAGCCATCCAGTTTTGGATTACAAAGCCCTGGTTATAGGAAGCTTCTAGGCATTCATTTGGTATATATTATTGAGAAAAAGGCATAACAACTTTTGGATACTGTGGATACAGTTTAGGAATTTTTCATTTTTTAAGATTGATGGACTTCTTAGGGATATTAGGGAGAAAGGGGGAACTGGTTAAAGAGGCATTAGTGAGAAAGCTTGGATACTGGTTTCTTCCCTTAGTATAAAATACAGCATATAGAATACCAAGTGCAAACTACATCATGTAAACCATAGCCTTACAGCTGTGCTATGCTTTGAAAAAGAGAGGCTGTTGCTAAATGAATCCGAAAAGCCAAGGACTTGTGCAAAAGCAGTCTTTTCCAGGGCAGCTCAATTCTCACGCTTGGCAGTGTGTTAACTCAGTTAGTTTGTTATCTTGGAAATTATAGTAAAGCCAAAAAAAGAATGGATTGCAAGAATAAATCAAGTGTTTGGGGCAAGATAATAGCAGTGTAATAGATAGAGTCTCTTTAGGAGGCCTCGTTGGCATTTAGTTTGTAATGAAAACATAAAGATTCAACTACAGTGTGATTAAGGGCTTGGAAACTTTGTGACACATGAAGGAGCCTTTTATCTCACAAATGTAGTATATCTAATAGGATGCCTCTGATGGTCTGCAAGAGATCAAATGAACACAGGTATAATTAAGCTGTATTTATTTTTTAACAGTAGTGTTTTATATTTGTATACAGCTTTATAATTTATAGAGAATTTTAACATCCATCATTTTTCTGATTTCCAAAATAACCCTCTTTGGTTGCTATATATGTAAATAAAGTGACAAATATTTCCTCTGGTTTATAGTTGTGAAAGCCAAGTCTAAAAAATGTTACCTTGCCCGTTCTTAGCTGATGACTCTGAGGCTTAAACCTGAGTCTTCTGGCTTGCTTTGGTGTTCTGTCCAGTAGAGCAATGCTTCTCAACAGCCTGGGAGTCTTGTCAAATGCTGATGCTGATCCTGTAGGTCTAGGGTAGGACCTGAGATTCTGCATTTCTAAGAAGCTCCTAGGTGATGTCAGTGTTGCTAGGACCATTTGAGTCACTAACCAGGTGTAAAAGAATAGTGATGGCTGGTGATCATTCTGTGCTCTGAAATAAAGATAGTGACTATTAATAAACAGAAAGTAAATTCAAATAGTAAAGAATCTGCCTGCAACACAGAAGACCTGAGTTCAATCCCTGGGTCAGGAAGATCCCCGTGGAGAAGGGAATGGCTACCCACTCCAGTATTCTTGCCTGGAGAATTCCATTGTCAGAGGAGCCTGGCGGGCTACAGTCCACGGGGTTGAAAAGAGTCAGACACAACTGAGCAAATTTCACATCAAACCAGATGGCTCCAGGACACATTTAGTTTTCAGAGGACATACTTAGTTTGCAAGTAATCAGGTTCTGATTGCCGATTGCTCTGTATCTGAAAGTAGTCTAGGATTTTAAGAGCAGCTCCTTAAAGCAAGGAGGTTCTTTCCTCTCATAAGTCCAACTGTCTGTTCCACTTAAATTTCTTGTCCTCAAAAGGAGTTTATTTCTAACACTTCAGCCTGAGGAATATTTAGCCATTGACAGTACTGAATTAAATATATTTTTATGACCCTATATCAGTCAACCAACAGATATGTTTTGAATGCACCCTGTGGATAAACACTGAGAGGACACAAAGGACTTAATATTCAGTAAATGTTTATTATTTATTGTATGTGATTGTTTTTGCATAATAACAGCATTACAAAAAATGGAATTCAGGCTCATGAGTTTTTTATCCCAGTAATTCCCTACTGTGTCCCATTGTTACGTTGCTGAACACTCTTTCTTGTTAGTGCTGATTGTATGCCTGGTCCTTTCTACGCTTGCTTTTTGACACATGTTTTGGGAATCTTCTCTCCTCTATTTTCATAGTCTTCAGGCAGAGTCTCTTCAGGAGGCCTACTTTGCATTTGGTATTTAATCAAAACAGAAGGATCATTTAGTGATGTGTGAGTTGGACAGATCTGAGTAGTTTTTCCAGCCCTGTGATAAATGAATCTAAATATCTTAAAATCTTTTTTTTTTTTTGACATGAGATAGGATTTGAATCTTGGCATGCAAGTTTTGCAAGAGTTTTCAGTATTGTGGCCAGTATTAAGTGATAGGGGTGATATGTTTGAGCTTTAAAGAGAACATATTCTACAGAGGCAATATGACCAGTATCATAAAAAGAAAGAAAATTATGGCCACTTGATTTAATTTAGTTCTTTTGAATTTATGTAAACTCATTTAATTATGTTTTATTTTAAAGTTTAAAGGCGTAACTTTTGTCTCTTAAATATGATGTTAAAGCAGTGATTAGAACTGTTATTTCCTTAATTAGGTATTCATTTCCTCATTAGGCAGATTTAAAGAAAAATAAAAGAAGCCCAGAGGAAAAAACTGATAGTTAATTATGTAGAAAGAATCAGAGCAAATTTGTGTTCTATATAACTCAGTTTTTGCATATATATAAGAAAACCTTTCTAGATGTCAGACATACTTTTTTTCTCTAATGTTTGTTAATGTTGTCCTTTATCACTTAAGATTAGATTTTATAAAAAAAAAAGATTAGATTTTATTACTTAAGATTTTTAAACTAAAAAGGAAAAGGAAAAAATAGTGTAGAGTCTGTAAATTTAGGTTTATCTGTTTTTTGTTGCTAAATTTTCAAATAGGTAGGTATTATAAATGGTTTAGTATCCATATATAGGCAAATGTCAATAATACAAATCAGTAGTAATGTCCAAAGTCAGGGGCCAAACTATTGCTGTTGTTGTTAGGGATTATTTTTTCATTCCCTAGAAAGTAACTGTACATACAGACATAGAAGTCTTTGGTCTAGAAAACAAGATACTATTTATCAGTTTCAATTCTTTTTTTTTTTTTCCCCTAAGCCTTTCCTAGAGATGATTATGGTAACCATAGCCAAGTCAAAGAGACTATTAAATAAGAACATTTTCATTTACTAGACTACCTTGAACTACCCTTTTAGTGAGTAGTTTCTTTTCCCAGTAACTTTTATCTCCTGAATAGAGAGCCTTTCTTAATCTTGTCTGCCATAGGGAGTTCTAAATCCAACCCAGCTTTCATTTAGACCCATGTTACCAAGATTTGCTTGTGTTTGTTAAGAATAATTGGTTATTATCCAAATAGCCATTGAATTTGCTTAGTTGTAAAGTCAGACTGCTGTTTTAAGCTTAAGTAAAGTTGTTTGAAAAAGAGGTAATGGTGCAAAAACAGCTGGAAAGACAGAGTTACAGATAATGTTTTAAATAGCATCCACAAGCAGAATACGTAAGCAGAATATAATCTTTGTGTTTTACATGTTGATAATGAGAGTTGTCAACTTAAAGTAATATTCCTCAAAAAACTAGAAACACCATAGGTTTTCATAGATGAAACAACAGATCTCTAGGTTGTATTTATTAAAATATTACTTTGGCAATTTTGAATAATGTTTAAATGAAAGTATGTTTTTCTAACTTAGTTTATGTTCTGGAGATTTGTTTCCTAAAATTTTGGAGATGAGGTATTTATTGGTTTAAGTGTGTGGAAAACAAAATAGCAGACTCACTATAAAGATCCTTTTTTAATGTGTCCTTATTGTATGGATAACAAACTTTAATTGTACAAATGAAATAGATCAATTTGTCATAACACAGGAAAGTAGCAAATCTGATGTGTGCTCATGGAAAGACTAGTTTCAGAACCCTCTTACCTTCTAGCAAAAAAAACAATTTGGTTGATAAGAATCTCTCAAGGTCTGCTAATAGGGATTCTTAGCATTTTTAACATCCCTGTTTGACTGCTTCTTTTTCTACTTTCTCATCTTCTAACTTTTTTCTAGGGCTGCTCTTTTTAGTAAAGCTAAACAAAACGTGGCATCCTCCAGCATTACTAACCTTTGTTAATCTGCCTGCTCGTCACATCTTGTATGGCATCTGTGCTCACTCATGGGGGAAAAGAGTTTCTGGAAGAAGCAACAGCAATAACCAAGGCAAATGTGGGGAAGTGGCTGCATGGGTGTTAGCATGTGTGGGGTGAAGGTTTTAGTTCATTCTCTTGAGATAGCAGAGATGTTATTTCACACCATTTTGTTAATAACTTTATGTGACCTTACAGTGAGAGACTTTCTCACTGTTTCAGCCCTCCTAAGAAATTTGATTGCAGATTCCATCAGTTAAGCCACAAAGTGGAAATTATGATTAATGTTACTAGAAAAAAAACAAGCAAATCTTCATATTGATAATAATCTACATAAGCGTATGTCTTAATAGACTTGCACATTATCTAGGGTTTTTTGTTTGTTTTTGGTTATTTTTTTTTAGCATTTTTGGTTTCATTTTTAAATTTATTAGGGCTTTTTTGCTTGCTTTTTCTTCAATTTGAGTTTCCTTTTTTACATTTTAATTTTGGTTATTTTGGGGCCATTTTTGATTTTGTTTTTCCAAAGGACGCGGATTCTGATAGCGGGGATGATTCTGACAAGAGGTCCTGCGAAGAGAGCTGGAAACTGATCACTTCTCTGAGAGAAAAGCTGCCTCCCAGCAAGCTGCAAACCATTGTTAAAAAATGCGGCCTCCCCAGCAGTGGGAAGAAACGGGAACCAATAAAAATGTATCAGATCCCCCAGAGAAGACGCCTGAGTAAAGATTCCAAGTGGGTCACCATCTCAGATCTTAAGATTCAGGCTGTGAAAGAGATATGTTATGAGGTTGCTCTCAACGATTTTCGGCATAGTCGCCAGGAGATTGAAGCCTTGGCCATTGTTAAGATGAAAGAACTTTGTGCCATGTATGGGAAGAAAGATCCTAATGAGCGGGACTCCTGGAGGGCAGTGGCCAGGGATGTCTGGGACACCGTCGGTGTAGGGGATGAGAAGATTGAGGACATGATGGCCAGTAGTAAAGGCGGGACTGATGTGGACGACCTCAAGGTTCATATAGACAAGCTGGAAGATATTTTGCAAGAAGTTAAAAAGCAAAATAACATGAAAGATGAGGAGATAAAAGTCTTAAGAAATAAAATGCTCAAAATGGAGAAAGTCTTGCCTCTGATTGGGTCTCCAGAACAGAAAACCCAAGGAAACCAAAAATCAAAGGAACCCGGTGGTGCTGGTGCCACTAGCAAGCCTGAGAATGATGTAAGTAAAGGTGACAGCGGAGACCTTGGGAAAGAAGAGCGTGTCTCCCAGCTGATGAACGGAGACCCAGCTTTTAGACGTGGACGTCTGCGTTGGATGAGGCAAGAGCAAATTCGGTTTAAGAACCTGCAGCAGCAGGAAATAACAAAGCAGCTTCGTCGGCAGAATGTACCTCATCGCTTTATCCCTCCAGAGAACCGGAAGCCCCGGTTTCCGTTTAAGAGCAACCCTAAACACAGAAACTCGTGGAGTCCCGGGACACACATCATCATCACAGAAGATGAGGTGATAGAGCTTAGGATTCCCAAAGAGGAAGATGGAAAGAAAGGAAATAAGCCAGAGAACCAAGAAAAGGGGACTAGAGCAGCTTCTAAGGATCCCCACTTACCGTGGGGCCCTCAGGGCACTCGAAGTCAAGATCACATTCAGGTTAGCAAGCAGCACATTAATAATCAACAACAGCCACCTCAGTTACGCTGGCGAAGCAATTCTCTCAATAATGGCCAACCGAAAAGTGCACGCTGCCAGGCATCTGCTTCCACAGAAGTGCTCGCCTCCCACAGTGGCCACCCCACCGCTGACCTGCAGACTTTTCAGGCGAAACGCCACATGCACCAGCACCGTCAAGCTTACTGTAATTATAACACTGGAGCTCAGGTGGAGGGCAGTGCGGCCACTTCTTGTCAGAAGCAGACTGACAGACCCAACCACTGTAACCAGTTTGTGACACCTCCGAGAATGAGGCGACAGTTCTCGGCACCCAATCTCAAAACTGGTCGGGAAACCACAGTCTAAATTACTGGACAAGCTTGAATTCTTGGTGGAGGAAACAGGCGATGGTCGCTTATGATTTGAGTTGGTTCTAGCCTTGGCCTTGAGTTCTTAGTATTTACATTGTGATTGTAATGTTGTGTTCCTAAAATATGAACTGATTTTATTGTTAAAACATAAGACACTGGTAAATGTTTCAACACCTCCCTGTTGTTTGTATACCGTAAGTGGGCAGTTTCTGGAATTTTGGACAAAACACTGAGACCTCTCTTATTTTTCTGAGACTGTCCTCTTTCCTTGGTGCCTAGATAATATACTTACTTACCCAGACTGGTCTTGTTTTGGTGTAAGTTTGTTATGTTTTTGTAAAACCTATAAATTTATCTGATATCCAGAAATACCTGCCTCTTGGTTTATGCAAACATTCTAAAGAGGAATTTGAGATGTTGAATTAAATGTCTATTATTTCCCCATGAATGTTAGCCATTAGTTTAAAAATAAGAACATGCAGCTGTGGACACAGCTTTGGATTTCCTATCCATGTCTGTTTCTTTCTTTAAATATTGGAAGTTCATAAGCCAGAACTAAATGTCTTAGGACATATTTTATAGTACACAACTTTGCATTTTCTGGGGAACTTTCACATCTTCTTACTCAGCTGTATTTTGCATAGAACTGATTCAGTAGGTTTTTTTCCCTTTTGAATACATCAGTGTATGTATAAATTCTGTCATAATACTGAAATCTTTAAGTTGGCACCTGCCTGGATTTCTGTTTGTGGTTTGCGTTTTGAAGTTTAACATCATTTCTCACACAAATACATACAGAAAGACACTGAACTATTCACCAATGTCACGCCAACAGAAATACCAACAAAATACTCATGTTTTGAGCAGTATATATAAGTTTATTAAGGAGGTTATTTGGTAGAGAGAGGGAAGAGGTGGGACATGGGGAGAAGGATGCAGCCTTTGACTGTGTGCTGCTTGTTTTCAGTAGGTGATGAAATATTGAACTAAGTTAACTTTGGTCTGACTTAGAATAAAGGAGATGATGTATAATAAACTATTCTTTGGTCACCAGCAGTAATGCTCATAGATATTCAAGCAAGGAAGGAGACGTCCTGATGAACAGTTACTGTATCAATACCTCATTTTACTGTGTTGTGGTCTCAGTTTGCCTCACTGGAGAATCCACTAAAAAAGATGGATTTTGATGGGAAGAAAAGAATAGTTTTCTACATCCTTCATTTCTTGAACTTGTCAGAAACTTTTTTAAGAGGCGGTGTGAAGAGCCAGAGATGTCTGTGAGATTGCCTGACACCACGTTGTTGAAGATCCCCAAGTCACACTAAGTCACCTGTCAAATGCTTGTCTTCCAGATGGTGTGAAAAATTACATCCAGGATAGCAGTTAATGTTCAAGGAAGCCTCACAGATTGTGGTTGTATAGGATGTTTTTCCTTTGCGTGTGGGCACTATGCTTTATTAGAACATTGTTTTTAATCATAGTATTTTTTTTTTCTTTGCTTCTAAGAAAATGCTTTCATAATGCACAAAAAGTTGCTTCCAATTAACTTCGGGGGCTATTTTTGCTTTCATAGCTAGAGCAGTCCTCGTCTTCAGCTGAAGTTTCATGGCAGATTAGACAGGAGCGATGTTTGTAATGGACTGACTTAATGGAGATGACAGTGTCCTGTACTAGGTGGTTTGAGTGTACTTGGTAGGCGACTTCAAGTCAGTCACTTCAGTGCACCTTGTGTACTCCCCTTGTGTCCTTCTTAGGCATAGTTTTCTATTTCTTTCTTGCAAAAAGTTCATTTTCTAAAACTAATAATAACTCAGCTTTCAACTCTGTATCAAAAGTGGGCTCTCAGTTTTCCAACTTGAGATAACATAGGATAGATCTATGTATTTTCTTTTTTATGGTGGCCTTTTTAATCTTCTTATGGACAGGTATCTCCCTTTGGCACTGAACAATGGGAGTGAGTTTCTACTGGTGATCAGGAGGCTGTAAAATGAAAAGATACACAGTGTTTTCATTCACAAATGTGGGTTGTGGTAGGCACTATACCCACACTTGATGTTCCAAAGGATTAGATTTATATATGTGCTTCATCTGCTGATCCAGGCACCCTCAGATTACTGAAATGTTTAGATATCTAAACTAGCCCTTAATTTCAGATGACCAGGAAGAAATGAACCAAGGTTTGATTGATTGCTATCTATGTCCCTTCATGTATTTCAGAGCAGATACTTATTTTAGAAAATAACTATATGAATGAAATTACTTTATTGACTCTCACTAAAGAAGTAACTAGTACCGTGCTTTTGTGATTGGTTGTATTTGCTTTGTTTTGTTTTGTTTTTAAATTTGACAGTATCTGTCCCCAAGCTTAAATCCTACAAGACCAAAGGTAAATGGTCACCACTAAGTCATTATTGTATTACTGAAATATCCCTAGCTGTTATCATGGTGCAGTTTAAGAAAAGTTTGTGCTATTGAAATTACATAATGATCTGACAATAATAGGCGTTGAGTCCTAATCAGTTGGTACAATTTCACAAATCAAACCACACACTGTGGTATTCTTTGCAGAATTAGTTTGTTTATCTAACAAGTCTAAACCTAAGGGCTTTTCCTTTAGTTTTACTTCTGATTCTTTCTGGTGCTTCTCTTTTCACTGGAAATGCATTGAATGGGAATTGTTTATTCCATTGAAGTGACTTGAAGTGACCTCTTGTGCTTTAGGTACAGATTGATGCTGGGGGAAAAAAAAAACAGGACAAAACACAGTTTGCCACACCAATGTCTGCATTAAAGGCTGTCAGACTATAGGAAGTTACATGGCTTTCCTCCGGTCAGCTGCTATGCTCCTGTGCCTTCCTGGTCCTCTGTAGACTTGCCTTAATGATATACACAAAAGACTGGGAGCAGGGGAAGCTGCTGTCCTGGTGTACGTTAATGAGAATGCCTTCTTAGGTGTAATGCAAAGCAAGTACTTGTTCTATGCTGTCAGAGCCAGATTCTGTATTATGAACAGTTTTGATAAATGTCCACTTTATGTCATCTTTATGAGGTTTAAAAATCTGCTCTATATATTTAGTTTGAACCACTGTAGGTTGTGAAGTGTATTGGTTTCCTCCTATCATTACTGTAAAAAGAAGTTGTGAATCTTCTTTTTAATGAACTATGGATTTCTCCCCCAGTTTCTTTTTTAAAAAATGCTTGAAGATTGGTCTTTGAGTGTAAGATCTACCTTTTCAGAAAGGGAGAGTTAGTTTGTAATGTTAAAAAATAAAGTCCTCATTCAATAAAAACTGAAGTTACCTTTTAAGAGTGTGATTTGTCTCTGATGTGGGAGGAGGGGAGAGGGAAACAGCATGATGCTGATTAAACCTGGTCTTGACTTTTATTTATTGCTTTTTCATCTGAAGATGGTTACAAACCATATCTTTTTAACAATATTTCCACATGAACTTCATTTGTTTAGAGCTTTTGCTTTTCTTACCCTTTTTGAGTTATCAAAATTCTGTCTTAAATGAGATCTTTAACCCTTATTTTATGCTACCTTTTACTTAAATAAAAGCTTTTCTATTTTTGACGATGAATGAGGATATCAGAAATCCCTGTGTGATGTCTCTGACTTTACCTTGAGCTGTATTTTCTATGTTTTTACTATGTAATTTTGATTTCAAGTTTTCTTTAAATGAAATGGTAAACTTCCCTTCATATGGGTAGACATGAAATTTCTAAAAAGTTTTGAGTAGCTCTGTTTAACCTTTCTTTTTTTCCTTTAACCATTGCTTTTCTCCACCCAGAGTATTGGTCTTATGTTAGAGGTGAACAGGACAAAATGGAAGATTTTTCTGGAACGGACCATCAGTCTTATTGAACATTTGGACATGCATTATTTTTCATGTTGATAAACAACATAATCATACATAAGAGAGTAGAATACAGTATCTACGTGGGTTTTTTGTTCCCCTGCCATGAGTTTTTAATATGAAATCTGGAGCTTGGGGAAATATTATACTTGGGTTGGTTTGCTTCAGGCTTTTTCTCTTTCCCTTCAGGTACTTTGTATCTCTCTGCTGTCGGTGAAACTGATGGAAAAGTGGCCAATATCTGACCATTTCTAGGACACTACAGACGTTTCCAGTGTAGTATAATATGTGTAGTAATATGCACAGGGTGAGCGTGGGCAGAGTGGGAAAAGGTTTCTAAAAGAGGAAGCCCTAAGCCAAGAGCAGAATCCCAAAGCACAAGTGCCAGTGTATCCAAGTGAAGAATGACCGAGGGAAGGAGGAAGTGTGTCAGGTCTAGGGATCTGCAGGTGACTTGGGGGTGGTTGGAACACAGCTGTGTGTTGGAGGGTGATAAGAGATGAGTGGACCTGGGGAGAGGGGGCAAGGGCCAGACTGGCATGCTGGGTTAATGGCATCCCATCCCATGGCTTGGGATTTTGTCTTGAGTGTGATGGAAGCTAACACATATTCTACAGGGAGATTGCATTGTCAGATTAACCTTTTAGAAATGGCTGAAGTTTGGGTGGGAGGATGAGTTGGAAGAAGGCAGATTCAGAGCCCAGTGCTTCAGTTGGGAACTTGCTGGAGGAACTAAATGAGAAATGATGCTTTCCAAGCAGGCAGGGAGAGAGGAGAGAGGGCGTAACTGATAGATTACTTGGAGAGAGAATTAATTAATCATTTTGTGGTGGGGATAAGCCTGTGTATATATCCCATGAGGTGGTGAATGGCTCTTGCTTGAACCGTGGTTGGAAAATAAATGAGACCAAAACAGGCCTGAGAGACAGGAGAAGATGGGCCGCACAGGTCTAAGCACAGGTGCTGTAGGACCCCCAGAGGCATAGATCTGAGGCTGTCTGCGTGGTGCTGCTGCTGGTGAGTAAATTAGGGTGTTGACAAGAACTGGAACATGGATGTTTCCCTTCTAGCTATTGCTTGCTAATTATAATCCACCATGAAAGGAGGAAGGCAGTATTAGCAATAAGAGCTAAGCCTCTAATGTCAAAAGCAGCCTAACTGGAAAACCCAGAATTATGACATTCATTTTTACCTTCAATGCCATCTCCTCAGAGATGCCCTCATTATGACATCGTCATCTCTCACCAGTAGTACCACAGTAACCTCCTAATGAGTCTCTTCTCTCCTGTTCCTGACGTGTGTATGCCATTGTCTACACAGCCACCCACATCATCCTTTGAGTGGCTTCCCATGGTGCTTTGTAGCCTCCAAGGCTGTCCGTGTTTTGGCTTCTTGCCTGCCTCTCTGACTTCATGTCTTAACATTCTCTCTCATTGCAAGCACTTTGTTCTTTGAGCTTGCCAAGTTTGTTCCCACTTCTGGGCTTTGGCACTTCCTCAAGACTAGAATCCTTTCTCCTTGTGCCTAACTCCTCTTCCAGATCAATGCTCACCTGCCCCTTTTCCTGCTGCAGCCGATCCAGGGCAGCCCACTGTTTAATATTAACTCTGAGAGCTTATTTGGTCCTTGCATGAGAATGTAAATTCACCTAGAATAAGTACCTTATCTTTCGTGTTTTCTTCACCATCCATCTGTGTGTGTCACCCAGAAGAGTGGTTCTCAAAACTGTCGTGTTCGTGAGAAGCTTCTGAGGGGCTTGTGAGAACGTAGAATGCTGGGCCCACCCCCAGAGTTTCTGATTCAGGAGGTCTGGAGTGGGGTCTGATAATTGTGTTTCTGATAAGATCTCAAGTGATGCTGCTGTTCCTACTGCTGCTGGATCAGCATCTGTCCTTGAGAACCATTGTCTAGAACAGAGACTGGTAAACATTTTCTGTAAAGGGCTAGTAGTAAATATTTTAGGCTTTGTGGGCCTCATATGTAAGTAAGTGTTAATCACTCAGTCATGTCCAACTCTTTGCAGTCCCATGGAGCCCGCCAGGCTCCTCTGCCCATGGGATTCTCCAGACAAGCATACTGGAGCGGGTAGCCATTCCCTTCTCCAGGGAAACTTCCTGACCCAGGGATTGAACCCAGGTCTCCCTCATTCATTGCAGGCAGATTCTTTACAGTCTGAGCCACCAGGGAGCCTCCTGAGAGCCTCATGGTCTTTGTCAAAACTGCTCAGTTCCGCTGTTGTAGCAGAAAAGCAGCTGTAGATGATACGCAAAGGGATGGATGTGGGTGTGTTTTGTGAAAGCTGCTGTATTTATAAAGACAAGTGATGGTCTGGATTCAGCCTGCAGATTTGCCAACCCCCGGAAGGTGGTCGCTTCTGAGAACTGTTGACTAGAAGATCAGCACACAACTGTGTATCTACTCTAGAAGACAGACAAGTGCCAGATGCTGGTGATTCAGTGGTGAATGAGAGGTTCCTGGCCTCATGAAGTTCACAGAGTCATGGAGGAGATAGCCATTAGACAGTCACACCAATGGTCATATTGTACGTTTGTGACAAATACCTTGAGGGAAAATCACAGGATGCTCTGAAGGTTTAAAACCAGGTGTCTCAGGAGATGAAAGATGGCCTTTTTTTGCTCTAAGCTGCTGACTTTCATTTTGAGAAAGAGAAGGAACCAGGAAGTTTTTCTTTTCTCCCCACATCCAGGTCTCCGTGTGTCCACACATCCATACCCATACCTGGTCTTCCCTCCTCTTGATGGAAGAACTGTCTGTGCTCCTGTCTTAGCTCAGTCCTTGTTCCCTTCATTCTGTTTTCTGAGGGACTTATTGTACACCTACCCCTTCTCTTTCACAGCATCTGATTTTCTCTTCTATGTTATTCCTGTCAGCATGCAAACACCAGTTTCAAAAAAAGTTTGTGTTCCCTGTGATCTGCCACTGTGTTTGTCTGTTCCTTTTTCTAGAAATACTCCTGAGAGCGTTTTCTGTACTTTTCCCCACTGCCTACCTTCTTTTTCTTGTCTCCTCTCCCCATTCTTGAACTCAGTCCAGTCAGACTCATTCCCACCTCACCACTGCAGCCAGTCTGGTCGGGGTCACCAGGAGTCTCCTTGGTGGAAAATCCAGGTGTTTTCTAAGTCCTCATTTTACTAAATCTGTCTAGCATCTTACATGGCTTGCCTGCTCTTCGCTTCTCGAAACCTTTTGTTCTCCTGACTTCTGATTTTTCTCTTGCTGCTGCTTCATGGTCTCTGTGGCTGCAGACAGAGGCCATTTTTTTTTCCCCCTATATCTGCTCTTTCGTCCAGGTGACCTCACACATTTTTGTGGCCTCAGCTTCTGTGTTCACACAGGTGATAATGAAGACAGCACCTCCTGTTGAGCATTTACAGTGAAGCTTTGAAAGACACATGTTTGACCTGCATGGGTTCACTGAGATGTGGATTTTTTTTCAGTGAATACATACCACAGATCCACATTTGTTTGGATCTGCAGGTGTGGAACCTTGGAAACTGAGAGCTAACTGTAAAATTATATGCAGGTTTTCCACTGCGTGGAGGGTCAGTGCTCCATCCTGTATTGTTCATGGGTCAACAGTACTTGGACCAAATACATGTAATACATTTTACATGTATTAACTCATTGAATCCTTCTAGCACCCCTCCTCTGTGAAGTGTAGGTGTTGTTAATCCCATTTTACATACTTTCCCACCCTCGCACAGCTGCTCAGCGGAGTCCAGGTCCAGTCTCAGCAGGCAGTCTGTCTGCAGACCCCTGCCCTGCCTCCTCCTCTGCTGACTCTCAGAGGTGCTCTCTCCAGCCTGGGCCTTCCCCCAATCTCACAGACACAAAACTGGGACCTGACGTCCAGAGAGTTAACTGGCATCTCACATCTGAACTGTCTAAGCCAGAGCAGCTAGCTCAGACCAGAATCCAAGAGCGATCCTCAGTTTCCCTTTCTTTCTCACACCCTGTGGTCACATCTTCATCTGCAGGGCACACTTCTTCTGCCTCTAAAACATATGCCAGCTCTATTTGCTTTTTTGTTTGTTTGTTTTGTTTTATTTTATTTTATTTTTTATTAGTTGGAGGCTAATTACTTCACAACATTTCAGTGGGTTTTGTCATACATTGATATGAATCAGCCATAGAGTTACACATATTCCCCATCCCGATCCCCCCTCCCACCTCCCTCTCCACCCGATTCCTCTGGGTCTTCCCAGTGCACCAGGCCCGAGCACTTGTCTCATGCATCCCACCTGGGCTGGTGATCTGTTTCACCATAGATAGTATACATGCTGTTCTTTTGAAACATCCCACCCTCACCTTCTCCCACAGAGTTCAAAAGTCTGTTCTGTACTTCTGTGTCTCTTTTTCTGTTTTGCATATAGGGTTATCATTACCATCTTTCTAAATTCCATATATATGTGTTAGTATGCTGTAATGTTCTTTATCTTTCTGGCTTACTTCACTCTGTATAATGGGCTCCAGTTTCATCCATCTCATTAGAACTGATTCAAATGAATTCTTTTTAACGGCTGAGTAATATTCCATGGTGTATGTATACTGTCATCTGCTGAGACCCTGGACCAGGCCACTGCCATCTCCCTTGAAACTGCAGGGACAGCTTCACGGCTCCTGGCCTTGTTCCAAGTCCACAGGCAATTCTCCATGGACATTGGTATTTTTACTACATATGCTAGATTTCCTGGCTCTAGGCTACCAGTGACTCCCTTAGAATAAAATCCACAGTCCTTTCCGTGGCCTGTAAACCTGTCCATAACCCAGTCCCTATCTGACAGTTGTCAACTGCTTCTCCGACTCTTCTCATTCCTCCAGTCTACCCACACAGGTTTTCTTGCTTTTCCTTAAATACACCAAGCTCCACACCAGGGCTTTTGTGCTTGCTGTTAGCTAAATTTGACTGGAATAAGCAACCTCCACCAAGGATCTCAGAGTGCTTGCTTAGATCTCTGATTAAATGTTATCTCTGCAGAGAGACCTTCCCTGAGTACCTAATCTTAGCTTTCCTCTACCCATCTCTTCTCTCTATTGGCCTCTGATAACTCCTTTTCTTCATAGCACTTCTCTCTCCTGAAATCATAGCATGTACCGTGTCTGTTTACTGTTTATTATATCTCCATCACCAGTGGAACTTTTGTCTTATTGACCACTCACTATATTCCTAGCATCTGGCATATAATAGGAGTGAAGATGGTATTCATTTGTCAAATGAATGGATGGATAGTGGTTTTTCTTTGAAAAAAATAGCATGCTCTGAGGCCAGGTGCTTGGGTTCAGGTCCTTTTTCTACCGCTTGCTAATTTTGATCTTTGGAGAGTTACTTAATTTCTTTAAGGTTTTTCTTTTTTAACATGAGAATAACAATAGAAACATTTTCATAGCATTATTGGGATGATTGGAACAATCCATGTTAAACATTTAGAACAGTTCCTAGCACAAGGTAAGCTTGAAAACAAGGATAGTCTGGTGGGAGAGAACATTCTAGAAGAGGAAACTGTCAGTGCAGTGCCTTTATAAATATGGAGCATATATTCAGTTAGTTGGAACTTTTTATAAACACAAAAGACTATTGGTAAATATATTATTTTTTAGCATGTTTTCTGTAATGAGTATAATTTTCTCTGTGAAACGGACAGTAGTATCTGGATCTCTTTATCCATTTATTGCAGGAAAATCCAGGGCTTAGTAGTTTTCTGGTAACAATCAAAACATCCTTGTTGGAAGCTCATATGCAGCCTAGTTTGGGGAAGAGGAGGCCAATTCAAGAATTGGTATTGACGTTTGGGGGCTTCCTTGATAGCTCAGCTGGTGAAAAATCCACCTGCAATGCCGGAGCCCTGGGTTCGATCCCTGGGTTGGAAAGATCCCCTGGAGAAGGGGAAGGCTACCCACTCCAGTATTCTTGCCTGGAGAATTACATGGACTGAGTAGTCCTTGGGGTTGCAAAGAGTTGGGCATGACTGAGTGACTTTCACATTCACTTCACTTTCATTGACATTTGGACTACCAACTGTTTATAGAAATTTTTCCTGGTCAAAGTGCAGTTAAAGTTTTAGGTCTGTAGCATTATTGAGCATCTTTTTATGTCAGCTTTACTGCTACTAAAGCACAACCACAGCTTTTAGGAAAAGTCACTCTTTTAACTGTCAGAATCTAAGGATTTTGTCTTCATTTGGTAGTTTGACCAGCTTGCAAACTCATTTTTTTTCCTTCTTTTTAAATTGAAGTATAATTGCTTTCCCATGTTGTGTTAGTTCCTGCTGTACAACAGAGACACAGTTGTATGTGTATACACATCCCCTCCCTCTTGAACCTCCCTCCGCCTCTCCCGTCCCATCCCCCTAGGTCATCACAGAGCACCAAGCTGAGCTCCCTGTGCTATACAGCAACTTCCCACTAGCTAGCTGTTTTACTCCTGGTGTAATCCTGTTCTTGAGGAAATCCTCAAAAATAAACCAGTCACAAATTAGCCTCCAACTAATAAAAATAAATTAAAAAAAAAATTTAAAAAAAAGAAATAATGGATCAAGGCAATAGTCATCCAAGGCTATTAACGTCACTAAAAGGAGACAATCAAATTCAGCTTCCCAATGGACGTACCACATAGGAGTCGCTATTCATAAACACAGATACACATATCTGATCAAGCCTCCAAAACTCAGGAATTAAAAGGCACATATGAACATGTTAGATGACACCACAGGCATCTAACAAAATTCAGAATATAGAAATTTTATACAAGTAACAAGCCAGGTTTTTCCCCTCAATAATTACAAGGCAAAAAATAAAAAAGAGAGATGGAGAGAAAGCCTTGGGACTGAAAGAGTTAAGCAGCCTATCATCCAAACTTATTTGGACCCTAGTTCAAACTGCTAACAAAAAAGTTTTTTTTTTAGAAGGCAATGGAGAAAATGTGAACATGATGCATATATTTGACATTAAGAGATTACCTTTTAGATGTGAAATGCTATTATCAATTTTTCCCCCTTAAGGGTCTTTTTCTTTTAGTGACATAGACCCAAATGTTCATAGATGAAATAAAACAAAGGAACAAAGACCCCTGTTCTGGATCTTACAAATTATGGGAGAGGAGAGAGGCCGGGCAGCCCATGTGCCCACATCACACTTCCTCCCTGGACACTCACAGTCGTCATCTGTGTGAAGCTTGGCCTTGAGCTTCTCCATCTTCCTCTCATCTCGTAACAGTGTCCTGTCTTTTTTTAGTGTACCCGTCCCTTCTTCTTTCTTTTCTTCAATTGTTTCTTGGATTAAAGAGTATTCTTCATAAAAAAATAAATAAATAAACCAGTCACAAAAAGTCACAAGCATATATGATTCCACTTATATGAGATACCTAGAGTAGCCAAAATCATAGAGACAAAAGGTAGAATGGTGGTTGCCCAGGGCTGCAAGGGTGGGAGTTAGTATTTCATGGGCAAAAAGTTTCACTTTTACAAGATGAAGAATTCTGGAGCATGGACAGTGGTGATGGCTGTAGAACATTATTAGTGTATTTCATGCGTTAAAATGGTTAAAATGGCAAATTTTATGTCGTGTATATTACTATAATTAAAAAATTGGGGCAAAAATGAAAAACAAAAAAATTCTCAAGCTAAAATATTAACTTTTTTTGCATATGATGCTCTTTAGGTAAATCAGCAGTCTTTCTCTTTTTGCTAAAAGAATCCTGTTGTACATAGGTTTTTAAAAAAAACCCAGCCTCTTACTTTGAAAAAAAAAAGAGTACAGTGAACCTTTGTATACCCATATGTATATGCTATTTCTGAATCATTTGAGAGTAAGTTACAGATACCATGTTAGTTTAGCCCTGAATACCCGTATATATCCTAAAACCAAGGATATTCTCTTAATACCATTATCCCATCCAAATATTTAATACTGACTCAAAATCATGTAATATACAGGTAATTTTCAAATTTCCATAGTTGTCTAAAAAATATAAATGTTAGAAGTGTGTCTGTTTTTTTAATCCAAGATCCCAATCAAGGTTTATTTACTGCATTTGGTTCTGGTGTGTCTTTTATCTTTCATTACATAGGTATTTTTGAAGAGTCTAGGTCACTTTCTAATTTGATTATTTCTTCAAGATTTGATTTAGGTTAAACATTGTTAAGAATGCTATAAATGCTACATTGTGTAGTTCCATCTGCTTCACAGCAGTAGATGTAAAATGTCAATTTGTCCTATTTTCAGTAATGTTAAAGTTTAATAAATTTAGTTAATGTGTTTTTTTCTAGTGCTTTCTCATTAGTAGACTCTTGCGATTGTGTGAATATTCTGTTTTCCATCCACCTTTCACTCAGTTGTGATAGCTTGTATTAATGATCCTTCGATGATTCAGTTACTACATCTGGGGTTGCAATATAGTAGTGATTTTCTGTCATTCCCTCTTCATTTAACTGGCTTTTTGTTTTGTTTTTTGGTAAGGAAGAGCTTTCCCTTTTTTCTCTCTCTCTTTCCAGTACCACTGTGGTCTCATGGATTCTTTTTTTTTTTTTTCATGGATTCTTTTTACACTCAACGTGCTATATATTGTTTTCCTGTTGTTATTATTATTGACCAGTGGGAGTCTTTGTCCTTTTGAAATGGTTCTATTGGTCTTTGAGTACTCTGTGCTTTCTGGCACAAGATATTCTGGGGTTACCTTGTATTTTCCCTGCTCCAAATCTGAAATCAATCATTTTCCTAAGGAGCCCTGGTTTCTGTTAGTGGAGAATGGTATTTAGAAACCAAGGTGGGGGGCTGGATGTATGTAGACAAGAAACTTTCTAAAAACACTGCTTGTCATTTTGATAGTATGTTGCCATTTAAGAGGACTTTCACATACATTTTAAAATTGTATGGCATTTGGTCCTTCTGCAGTCCTGCCTTAAATTTAGGCAGGTGGAATAATAAAATCTTCATTTAAAAAGAAGGCCAAAATAAATAAATAAATAAAGGCCAAAATGAGGTGTTAAAAGGATTAACTTTCCCAGAATTATAAGACTAGTAAGAGCAGTTTCCAGGAACAAAACCCACATCTTTATACCTGGTACTTTATATTTTTCTTTTTCTTTCTTCCCCACAGTATATGGTCCCCTACAAAGCATGTTTAGATGTCTTTAAAAAGCTGTTTCCAAAAAAAAAAAAAAAAAAGCTGTTTCGCTGGCTTTTGGTCACTGCCAGCTCCACTAAAGAGAGAAAGCTTCCTTTGTGAGACTAAACGATAAATGACTAGAGCCTGGAGAATATTTGCATCCTTCTTAGCATTGCCGTTGGGAGCCCCTTTTGTGATGGAGTTTGCTGACTTGGGCTCTCAGTGATCCTCTGTAATGCATATGGAATATTTGTGACTTGGAGAGCTTTGTTTGAAAGCAGTACAAGGTCGTACCTAAACCTTCTATCTCTTTACAGCCTGTAATCATGCCACTCCTCGAGAAGCAGGAAGCCTAATAGTTTATTTTTTAAATGCTGTGCTTAATGCGGTGATTTGGTGTTTTACTGCGTGAAGGTCTTTTTCTTAAGTTGTTTTTTTGTCAAAAAACACGAGCTTTTTTTTCATGAACACACCAAGGAACTGTTTTAGACATTTTTTTGCCTGTTCTCTTCCCACCATGCCATTTTAATACCTCAGATATATAGGGTATCAGTTTACATACTGTATGTATATTTGTGCTTTATACATTAAAAAGGTCTTTTTAGTCCCCCAAGAACCATTTTATTTTTCACTGATAGTAGTGATATCACACTTACTGAGAGTGCATGGAAACAAGGGAGAAAGGAAGGATGAATATGATTTGTAATATATTAGTATATTTTATAACAGTATATTTTGATATAAAATTTCTTTATTGAATAAATAAATGCAGCATGTAGATTATTTCAATCCTAATAACACTGTGTTCTTTTAACACTGAGGTTCCCTGAAAGCTAAACTTATCCTACATCTGCAAAGATAGTAATATTTCATCCATAGAGTTTCAGAGTCTACGATTTGAATTTTTTCTCCCATCCAAACAGATAATTGGAACTCTTAGCAATACTAGTGAACTTAACCTTTTCCAGTATTGTTTTTCTTTGGAATTCTTGGATGTGTCAAGATACTATTTAAATGCATTTTAACCTTTAAGGGACACATGCATTTTTTTTTCCTTGAAAATCCCCCCTTTGCTCTACTGTAATCCCAAATAAAGAACTCTTGAGTCTAAGGAAATGAAAGAGAGACTGCAGTTAAATTCCCTAGAATACAAGATCTTTTAAAGCATTTACCCAGTGCAGACTATTTTGTGTGCTTTATGGCTTTCTTCAGAAGCATTTCTCTGTATGTCTGTCTTTTTATTGTTGCTTCCTGCCTCTGGCTTCTCATTTCTTTGTCTTTTGCTGTCTCTCCCTTGCCCAATCTTCCTTTCATTTCTCTTTTCCTTCCCTCCTATTTCCTCTCTCTCCTACATGTTATCTTCTTTGTTTTCGTTCAGGACTATGAGAGTAAATTGCAGGCCTTGCAGAAGCAGGTGGAGACGCGATCCCTGGCTGCAGAAACAACTGAAGAGGAAGAGGAGGAGGAAGAAGGTGAAATCTAGAGACTGTAATCTAGAAACTTTCCTCTGTAGATGTTTTGAATCTGTGTTGTCAAATTCCTGAGCCAGTTTAAAGATGATTTAAAAGATGCTCAAGGCTAAGAGTCCAGGCTGTACTCTATGAGGTGGGGGTGGGACTTAGAACCCAAGGTTTCTGAGCAGTCTCCATAGAAATCTCTTGGGCAGTTTACATAAACTGTCTCATATTGCCATACATATGAAATCTATATATATGTGAAAAGCACATATAGAGCTTAATCTTTGTTAAGATGCTCTGTTTTACGGATTCCCCTGGTGGTCCAGTGGTTAAGCTTCCACATTTCCAATGTAGGGGACGAGGGTTTGATCCCTGTTCAGGGATCACTAAGCTGAGTGATGTGGCCAAAAAAAGAAAAAAAGGATGCTCTGTTTTATTTGCTGGTTTATGTCAGGGATTTCCCTGTGAGAACTTTGGAATATAGAAGCGTGCATTAAATCTCTTTCTGGCAGATTGCTCATCACATTGTTTTGTCATACCTACCTGTCTGAAGTTTTCTAGAATTTCTTAGTTGAAATTAAAATGCGGTGTGAACATTCATCATATTTTATTTTTTCACCCAACCTCTTCAGTAATCTCAAGGCTTCATAATAACTTTAAAGGAACTCCTGATTTATACACTGAATTCTTTATTTTTAAATATCTGTGTGAAATATGACCTTTTTCCTCTACTAGAAAGGAAAATATATCTGTTTCAAGTTGTACAACAGACTAAGGATTTTTCTTTATTATAAGCCACACAGAGCTGTATCTAAAAAAAAGAAAGAAAAGCTGGAAAGTAACCTGATTTTTTAAAAAAACTGAGGTATAGGAGGGATATAATTTCTACATAGTTATGAGTCCACCATTAAATACACCTGGTTTGCTCTTTCAGTTCCGTGGACACAACATGAATTTGAGCTGGCCCAGTGGGCCTTCCGGAAGTGGAAGTCTCACCAGTTCACCTCATTAAGGGACTTACTCTGGGGTAATGCCGTTTACCTAAAGGAGGCCAATGCCATCAGTGTGGAACTAAAGAAGAAGGTATGGAGGTTGTGGGAACAGCGACCATCCTGAGGCAGAGCTTAGCCTGGTTGGCTTCATGGTCCTCGTTTTAAGACCACGTTTCCCTTGGGTGAACTCAGCAGCTTTTTGCTGTGAAACAGATTTATATATGCCTTCATTTAACACATGTGCCTGGAATGAAGTAGGTACTAGTTGTTGTTCAGTTGCTAAGTCATGTCCGAGTCTTTGCGACCCCATAGACTGCAGCACACCTAGCTTTCCTGTCCTTCACTATCTCCCAGAGTTTGTTCAAATGCCTGTTGAGTTGGTGATACTATCTAACCATCTCATCCTCTGCCGCCCTCCTCTCCTCCTGCCTTCAATTTTTCCCAGCATCAGAGTCTTTTCCAGTAAGTCTGCCCTTCACATCAGGTGGCCAAACTATTGGAGCTTCAGCTTCAGCATCAGTCCTTTCAATGAATATTCAGGACTGATTCCTTTAGGATTGACTGATGATTTCCTTGCAGTCCAAGGGACTCTCAAGAGTCTTCTCCAGCACCACAATTTGAAAGCATCAATTCTTCAGCATTCAGCCTTCTTTATGGTCCAACTCTCAACATCCAAACATGACTACTGAGAAAACCATAGCTTTGACTGTACGGACCTTTGTTAGCAAAG
The DNA here is from genome assembly GCF_019320065.1 of Cervus canadensis. NCBI lineage: Eukaryota > Metazoa > Chordata > Mammalia > Artiodactyla > Cervidae > Cervus > Cervus canadensis. The sequence goes on from NC_057398.1 coordinate 36,342,966, forward strand.
TGATGTCTTTAGGTATTTGTTAAATGAAATTTTTAAAATAACATGTTTTCTAGCCTGTTTTATATATGATGAGAGTTAAAGAAACATATCAGTAGAAAAATATTTCCCTTGGGTTCTGAAAATCTCAGTTTTCCTTTAGTTCTCTACCATTGAGTTGGCACCTGTAAGTCCTCTGTGCCTCTCCTCTACTAGGGTCTGAGGGGCAGTTCTGTGGAATGGACAAGCACATGCATTCTGCAGCCAGACAGCCAGGTTCCTATCCCAGCTGTCCCTGTTGTTTGACTCTAGTAACCTTGGCCTCTAGGCCCTCATCTACAGAAGGAGTGTAGCAACTGGGCCTGCCAGCCAGGGTTTTTGTGATTTCATGAAGGGTGAGAGAATGAATACACATACAGTGCTAAAGTAGTGTCTACGCATGGTAATTGTGATGCCGGAAACATCACACCACAGTATAGATTCATTGTTCTGCGTGTTTCTCTGTTTGACAGTCTCCTGACTGCTAAGATTACAGGGAATAGGATGAGGGGTAGTATTGAGAAGTAGGTAAGATCTCACACTGCCTAACTTTGGGGAAAAATCATTCTCTTAAAAAAAAAAATTCTCTTTTTCTAGGGCTGTATTTTTAATTTCGTGAAATAGGAATAAGATCTCTTATTCTTTTGTAACTCCATCTCATTTTGTGATTATATATTAACGATTTCCCTCTTCAAATAGATTAAATGATGGCAGGGGCTAGGTCTTTTTTTCTCACAGCTGTACCTAGCATTTCATTAATGGTTGGTTTAAAAAAAAAATAGGGAGTTACCAAGAAATAAATGACATGATGAATGCAAAGCACTTTTCTGTAGTAAACACTTTTAAGAGTAACAGTTATAATCCTTTGAATTTAACAGAAAACCTTAGCACGCGTCCACCCGCTCTCATTTGGAGATGCATTCCTGGGTCCACCTTCTGTTCTCTATGAAAGTCTTTGTTCAGTCAACCAGGATATATTTATTGAGATTTTAGGCTGTGCAAAAACACTGTGCCAGGCCAGGAAAACAAAGACTGTAAATAGCTAAATGATTAATATACAAGTAGTCATGTTTCTCACTTAATCAGAAGCTGTTGACCACATGCTGCTGTTTGACGTCTTTCCCCTTGGGCCTGATTATGTTGCCTTGTTTCTGAACCTCACTTGGAAAAACAAAAAGCTTGTTTGTTCATGGTTTCTTCTGTCCATTTAGGTGCAGTTTCAGTTTGTTCTGCTCACGGACACGTTGTACTCCCCTCTGCCTCCTGAACTGCTTCCCACTGAGATGGAAAAAACTCAGGATGACAGACCTTTCCCTCGTACAGTGGTAGCTGTAGAAGTTCAGGATCTGAAAAACGGAGCAACACATTATTGGTCTTTGGAGAAACTTAAGTATGAAAATGTTACATGTAAAAAAAAAAAGAAAATGTTACATGTAAAGCCAGTTGTTTTATTTAGAAAATAATAATGAATTGCTCACGTGGGCTCTTCTCTGTGACGTTGCCGTTGCTTCCTTTCTGTGTATCTAAGTGCTGTTGCTGGTGTTGGTAATAGCACTGTCGGTTCGTTTTCTTCTAAGTGAACAAATCATGCTCTGTGAATACCTTTGTCATTTGTAGAGGTGATTTACATTTGCCCTCCATAATGCTCCTTTGGCAGCGTGTATACTAAATTTGAAACGACAAAGGGAAAATTACATGGCACCTTGTGCAAAGATGGCATGCAAATTTGGCATGCAAATTTGGAGGGGTGTGGAATTAAAATTAATTAACCCTCCATAGACCCTCTTATATTTTAACTCTTTTAATTTTATAATATCTGTTTCTGTCTTAGATCTAGTAATTATTCATCTTTTCTGTCCTGGATCTCATGATGATGATGAATAAACAGGAAAGTTATAGCATAGCTTCCTTTGCCTTTAATATAATGAGGTATTTTCTGCTGTTTCAGTATATTTGAGATACCATATGCCATTGAACTACATTAATCCTGGGACTCAGTAGAGATTAGGTGGCCATTCTTGACTTTCTTGATGGCTTCTCTCTAGACTCTGACACTTTGGATACTGAGTGTTAGAGTTTCTGTGCTTTTTGCCTTCATTCTTTTTTAATACCATTAAATGGTGGGAGCAGCTTTTTAAAACCTTAGACACAGAAATACAGAACAGACTTTTGAACTCTGTGGGAGAAGGTGAGGGTGGGATGTTTCAAAAGAACAGCATGTATACTATCTATGGTGAAACAGATCACCAGCCCAGGTGGGATGCATGAGACAAGTGCTCCAGCCTGGTGCACTGGGAAGACCCAGAGGAATCGGGTGGAGAGGGAGGTGGGAGGGGGGATCGGGATGGGGAATATGTGTAAATCTATGGCTGATTCGTATCAATGTATGACAAAACCCACTGAAATGTTGTTAAGTAATTAGCCTCCAACTAATAAAATAAATAAATAAATAAATAAAAACTAAAAAAAAAAACCTTGCATGAAAGATCCTTCCAGTGTAATATTGACGTGACCTTGTGATATTAACCCAGTGCACTTTACGTTTACTGTCTAGGCAGAGGCTGGATTTGATGCGAGAGATGTATGACAGGGCAGGGGAGATGGCCTCCAGCACCCAAGATGAAAGTGAGACCACCATGACTGGCAGTGATCCATTTTATGATCGGTTCCATTGGTTCAAACTTGTGGGAAGGTATGTGATGATTTTATTCTTTTCAGGTAATGGTTTTAATTGTTTAAAGCCTCACAGGTATTACATAAAGTTAAAGAAAAAAAGTACACAAAAGCCCCCATTTATAATCCTATCCTCTCACACATAGCCACTGTGCCATTTGGTATATTTCCCTTCCCTTTTATCCAGCTGGCAGGTTTAAGTCTCAGGATTGAAACAAAGTAGCTGACAGTTTTCCCTGCCTCTCAACTCATTCACAAAATGTCTTACTCTTGACCAAGATAGATTTAAAAGAAAAAGAAAACCTGTGTCTGTATCCAGCATGGTTCAGAGTCACAGTATGGCATGCAGTTTATCAGACTACAACTTCTCCATGACCTGATACGTCCTCACTTTAATTTTTAAAACAGTGCATCTCAGTTTAGTCTTTACCAAGAGTGAATAGTTGCACACCTGAGTAGCCCACTTGCACCTCTTTTATGTATACTTTGATTTCAACATTGAATGTGAGTCCACATTGAGTCAAGTTCTTAGAGATTTGGAATTTTAAAAGCAGAGAACTGTCACCTTAATGACTTCAGAATTTGAATTATTTTCTGATTGAGAATACTTTCTGACAGTTTTAAAGGAACTGGGTTCAAAGGTGGAGCCGAAGTCGTCGTATTTTGTAGAGATGAAATTAGTGTTTTTCACTCTACTCTGATAGTAGAGTGTTTTTTTTAAAGAGATGAATTGGCCAGACACATCTTACCCAAGCAAGGTATATACCTACTTTGCCATATATCATTCATCCATTTTGTTTCCTGCTCCACAGTGACATGGAGATTGGAATAAAGATTTAAACTTTATTATTTCACTTGATATTGAGTGGCTCCTTTGAGGCCTGGCTGCTAATCTTTTGTGTGAACGGGAGAACATAAATGTTTTACAGCACGTTATTTACCTGGCATATTCTACTCATGTATTTCCTTTGCTTTTCTTATTCTAAGGATCAGTCCTTGTTCCCTTTCACCTGAACCAGATGATTTATGCTTATTTTATCCTTTTGCTTTCCCACTTGCTTATTTTGTTTTGGTTCCTCAGTGGGTTCTGTCCTTTTGGCACCTGTAGCTTCCTGTTTAACCGACTGTTCCTCTCTCCTTGGCTGTGTCCATCGGCGTGTCCCCTGGTGTCTAGCTCCCCCATTTTCCACGGCTGTGTGAATGAGCGCCTTGCTGACCGCACACCCTCCCCCACTTTTTCCACGGCCGATTCCGACATCACTGAGCTGGCTGACGAGCAGCAAGAGGAGATGGAGGACTTTGATGAGGAGGCGTTCGTGGATGACACCGGCTCTGACGCAGGGACGGAGGAGGGCTCAGATCTCTTCAGTGACGGGCACGACCCGTTTTACGACCGGTCCCCATGGTTCATTTTAGTGGGAAGGTTGGTGAGGTTAAAGTGAGAAAGGCTAAAAGGGACCAGCTCTTGCTCTAAAGAGGCTCCTTGTGCAATTTTGGACAATTTTGCTTTAATCTAGTTCAATTCATGATGTGGGTGAGAGAGCCCTCAGGCAGCATCTGGGAGCTTCTTGGCCTCCTCAGTACAATCTATGTGGCAGCGTGTGAAGACTTTACATGGAGGATCCCTTGTCTTACATGCCTAGTAATTCTGTTCTGAAGGAGGAGACCCCAGAGGAGAAAGTAATTAAAGCCAAGAGTCACACTGTTCTGGAGTTGGAGAATGTTATTGTGGTCTGATATTTCCTCTTGTAGGAATGTGAGTGAAGAAGCCTAAGGGAGCAACATGAGAGGGAGAACAGAGCAAGTCCAGTGTTAGGAGGAAGGGATTCTTGGCATCAACAGGAATCACAGGGACAAACATAGAGTCAGGAGTAGCATTAGGTTTATTTCTTGCATAGTCTGTGAGCCCAGAAAAGAATCAGGAACGTGAAATTCCCTCTTCGTCTAACTCAGATGGATACCTTTTCTTTGGCAGTTTCATGGATCTTTGGTTTCTGCTAAGATTTTACCTGTAGGCATTGTAATAATGAATCTCATAAAATTATCTGTTGAAACCGTCAACAATGGATATTTGTTCAGTGCTCCATGACACTGCTTTGTGTTGAGTTTAGCTGCCAAACTAAGGCATTGTCTCTGGCCCCATCTGTCAGTGATGCAGAGCTCTCATGCACATGTTCCTCATACTGGGGTCTTTGTCTACATCCTTCCAGTCTTCATGCTGAAGTAATTTTAATTACAAATTCAACAGTGCAACAGTCACTGGATTAAAAAAAGTATTATGTTTCGAGGTATTAAATTTAATTTCAGTGGTACTTTAAAACCATGTTTTGTTGAACCCTTTAAAAATAAAGGGAAATTACTTCAGTGTTAATGGGTTAGCACCAGTTATCTAAAAATAAACCTAAAGTGCAGCAAGTCTCCTGACCCCCTAGGTATGTAAGGTTCTAAAGCTTAGCTCATAGTATAGTGTTGGTTGGTTACCTGGTGAGAATTAAATGTAGAAGATAATCAGCTTTATGGAAAGGGAGAAAAGAAATGCTTTTTGATAGAAATGAAGACCTCAGTTATGACCATGGGTTGGAGTATTAGACAGCCTCACGGTTTTATAATGGTAAAGGGGCATTTATTCAGGTTTTCCATGAATGAACGTAAAGGGATTTTACAGCCATGAATATTGTCTGGTGTATGCCGGGAACAGATGTTCAGGATTTCAGAGGAGCTGATTTATATTAAAACTGAGGAAGGCAGTTCTGTGCACGAGTCAAGGGGCCATCATGCGTTCCTGGTTTTACCGCCATCCCCACCCTCTTTTCTCAGAGGGTCCGAAGTTGGAACCAAGTTTTTGTCCGTAAACTGCTCAGTCCTGGTGCCGGTTGTGCAGCTCCTCACCTCATGCTGCTCACTTTTGTTCTGCATCATCACACGTGAGGAATAGGTGGCTTCACACTCTGTGGCGTGTTGGGAAGGACACTGACCTAACAGGGCTGACAACTTAAACTGAAGCCTGTTGGGTTCTCAAGTGTAAAATAGAGAGTTAGGTAAGAAAAAAATGAAAGAGCCTTTTAGATCTTTTTATTCTTTCCTTTTCTTTCATGCATACTAGAAGAATGAATATTCTGGTTAAGAGTTCTACTCAGAAGCATTTGTATTTTGAGCCAGTTGTATGGAAAACTTAAGTCAGAATCCCACTTAATGGGGAAATTCTCTGCCTTAAGTGTATGTATTTTCTCTCCTTTTAATCATACCAGATTGAAGTGTAGGTATAAGGGAGCCACCTCTACTTCAGTTTTCTAATAAATTACTTGTGGAACTATGGCTTAGGAATTGACTTTTCCATTTCTTTGAGTTCCCTGGTTCTGAAACTCACTTGACTTTGCAAGGAAAGCAGTAGGGAGGAGGTGAAATCGTAGTGGTCAGCAGAGTGAAGGCTGTCTCTTTATTTTTGCCCTTGATGGCATTTCTTACCTACAGACAATTCATAGCAACACAGCATCACCCAGTTACATACCGGTCATTCTCTGTGTAAAAGGAGTAACTTCTTTGCTGTTTTTGTGATTCATGGGATTAGATTTCCCCATTGACATATAATTGCTAATACAAGTCACATAAAATTTACTAGTTTTTTAAAAAAAAATTCCATTTGTAGGTTTTGATTCATGGCCTTGGCTGCCTCTGGTGAATTTTTATATGAAAATTAAAAGAGCTTGTCCCTTTAGCTGTTCTCTTTTGGCATGCTGAGATATTATGAATCATCTGTCATCACTTGGGATGAAATGTGAAGTATTTAAGCTAGGCTTCTGGTTAAAGGTCTCCTGTGTTATTCTGTGACCTAAGTATCTGAACTGACATTCTTTCTGTAACTGGGATTGTAATTGCGCTGGTCTTCATTATCTTTGTGTTGACAGAATTTGTTTCCCTTTTTATGTAACCTCACAGAACTTTATGCTAATATATCCTTTACATCTTCCCCTCTCTCATCCCTCTTCTCTTTCAGTCTGCTAGATCAGGGTACAAGGATTCTCAAGATGAATAATAACTATAAAAATTCCAGTTTTAAAAGCTTCGTAAGAGAACTTTTATAAAGTCCAAAGCATTGATTTTGGGTTGGAGAGCCTGTGTTCTCATAGGACGAAGAGCTGTCTAGAGACTGTGGGGTTGTGTAGACACAGGCCCCTACCACTGCCTTCGAATTCTAGAGTTCTCTCTCTGAAAAGGGAAATCCACAAGGATACTTTCTATTCTTACACTTTTGAAGTAGCCATTGCCATAGACAGAAAGGGGATTCTCTTCTTCACTGTGTTCTCAGATAGTACTTATTTCTTGGAACTTCCCTGGTGGCCTGGTGGTTAAGAGCTTCCACTGCAGGGAGCCCAGGTTTGTTCCCTGGTTGGGGACTTAGGATCCCGCATGCTATGTGGCACAACCAAAAAGTTATAATCTTTAAAGAAGGGTTCTTGTTTTTGAATAGCTACTTTTAAATATGAAAACAGCTGTATAAATTAAATATGGTTAAGAATCTAAACATATCCTATATAGTTAATATCTATTATGAGTATGGCTTTGAAAAATCAACCCAATATAAAGTTGAATGGTTTTCTTCTTACTTCTGGTTTAACCCATTTTTCTGTAAAAATCTTCCACTTCTACTTAAAGATAGAGAGCAAATCATTTTCCCATTCACTTATGTCCATAGATATTCAGTCATTGACCAGCTATTTTTTTAGTGCATTTATTCAATAAATCTAGCCAGGCCCTCTGCAGACAGTGGCAAGTAAAACCAGACATGGTTCCTGCCCTCACGGGTTTTCCGTGTGGTGGGTGAGATGGACAGATGATTGAATAAGTAAATGGAAATCATAGCAGTGATGGAGTTGTGTGTTACTGAGATCATAAAACATTGGGGAGACCTGTCCTAAGAGAGTGGTATTTGAAATAAGACCTGAAGATGTGAAATCAAAGGTTTGAAATGGGTAGTAGAGTTCAGAGAGGACAGCAGACAGGGGTGGAGCATGCGCCATGGCTCCTTAATGGTCAAGGCATTGGAAGCAGGCACTGGCTGGAATGCTGGCAGAAGATGGAGGTGGTCTGTATGTGTGCTGACTTTGAAAGTGAAATGATTCATTTAGTACCTTACACCAAATTCTTAGTCTTTAAACTCTGTCATAGTAGTTTATGTTTGAGAGTCTTGTTTTTAATCCTTTTCAGACTTTTCATTTAAAGATTTTTGCACCACACAGCTTTTGGCCCTCTTTTTTAGCATTGCCCTCCCCCACCTTTGGAGCAGACTGAAAGGGAAGCAGATGTCGTTTGATCTGATTCCATGTTCACTTGCAATTGTGGGTTTTTTTTTTTTGGTTATACTTTCATTCATATTTCATTTATGCTCTTTTACTTTTATTAACATTTGTTTTCCTGTGGTGTATTTTGTCTGTTTTCAGAATTGTTTTCATTTCTTTGAGTTGAAATCCCAAAAATCTACTCCATGTTCCTTTGCTTTGTTTTAAAATAGATTCAGAGCAGGAAAAGGTGCAGACATGCATACAGGCATACCTTGGAGATATTGCTGGTTTGTTTCCAGACTACCACAATGAAAGCAAATATTGCAGTAGCCAGTTGCATGCCTTTTTTGATTTCCCAGCGCATGTGAAAGTTATGTTTACATTACATTTGGTCTATTAAGTGTGCAAAGCATTGTGTCTAAAAAAACAACATACATATCTTAATTTGGGTTTCCCAGGTGGCTTAGCAGTGTAGAACCCACCTGCCAGTGCAGGAGATGCAGATTCAATCCCTGATCTAAGATTCCCTGGAAAAGGAAATGGTAAACCACTCCAGTGTTCTTGCCTGGGAAATCCCATGGATGGAGAAACCTGGCGGGCTACAGTCCATGGGGTTGCAAAAGAGTCAAACATAACTTACTAACTAAACAATGATGACCTTAATTTAAAAATACTTTATTGCTAAAAAAAAAAAATGCTAGCCATCATCTGAACCTTCAGTGAAATAGACTATCTGCTGGTGGAGGCTGTTGTTTGATAGCATTTTACCCACTGTGGTGGTGTTACTGTGGTACTTTCCAAATTGGAATCAGTCTATTGAAACCCTGCCCCTGCTTTATCAAGTATATTTATGTAGTATTTTAAATCCTTTGTTACCATTTCAAAAATCTTCCCAGTGTCTTCACTGGAAGTAGTTTCCATCTCAGGAAACCACTTTCTTTGCTCCTCCATAAGAAGCAACCCTTCACCCCATAAAGTTTTATGAGACAGTAGTTTAGTCACATCTTTAGACTCCTCTTCTAATCCCTGTTCTCTTGCTGTTTCTACCACATCTGCACTTAACTTCCTCCATCGAAGTCTTGAATCCCTCAAAGTCATCCATGGGGGTTGAAATCAACTTCATCCAAACTAGCGTTAATACTGATACTTTGACTTCTTCCCATGAATCACAGATGTTCCTAATAGCATCTACAATGACATATCCTTTTCAGATCCAACAAAGAAACCACTGTCTATGGCAGCTGTAGCCTTACAAAATGTACTTCTTAAATAATAAGACTTGGAAGTCAAAATAACTTCTTGACCCATGGGCTGCAGAGTGTGTGTTGTGTTAACAGGCATGAAAACCTTAATCTCCATCAGGGCTCATTGGTGACCAGGTGCATTGTCAGTGAGTGACAATATTTTGAAAGGATTCTTTCTTCCCTGCCCCTGAGCAATAGGTCTCAACAGTGGACTTAAAATATTCCATAAAGCATGTTGTGAAAAGATGTGCTGATCATCTAGACTTTGTTGTTTCATTTATAGAACACAGGCAGACTACATTTAGTGTAATTCTTAAGGGCCCTAGGATCTTCAGAATGGTAAGTGGGGATTGACTTCAGCTTCAAGTCACCAGTTGCATTAACCCCTAACGAGAGTCAGCCTGTCCTTTAAAGCTGGGCATTTACTTCCTTCTAGCTCTGAAAGTCTTAGATGTCATCTTCTTCCAATAGAAGGCTGTTTCATCTGCATTGAAAATCTGTTATTTAGTGTTTTTGTTGCTGTTGTTCAGTTGCTAAGTCATATCCAACTCTTTGCAACCCCCTGGACTACAGCATGCCAGGCTCCCCTGTCCTTCACTGTCTCCTGGAGTTTGCTCAGATTGATGTCCACTGAGTCAGTGATGCTATCTAACCATCTCATCCTCTGCCACCCCTGTTCTTCTTTTGCCTTCAATCTTTGCTAGCATCAGAGTCTTTTCCAGTGAGTCGGCTCTTCACATCAGGTGGACAAAGTATTGGAGCTTCAACTTCAGCACCTGTCCTTCCAATGAGTATTCAGGGTTGATTTCCTTTAAGATTGGTTCAATTTCCTTACAGTCCAAGGGACTCTCAAGAGCCTTCTCCAGCACCACAGTTTGAAAGCATCAATTTTTTGGTGCTCAGCCTTCTTTATGATCCAACTGTACATGACTACTGGAAAAACCATAGCTTTGACTATACAGACCTTTGTCAGCAAAGTCGTGTACTCCTTTTTAATATGCTGTCTAGGTTTGTCATATCTTTCCTTCCCAGGAGCAGGTGTCTTAATTTCAAGGCTGCAGTCACCATCCACAGTGATTTTGGAGCCCAAGAAAATAAAATCTGTCACTGCTTCCACTTTCTCCTCATCTGTTTGCTATGAAGTGATGGGACCAGATGCCACGATCTTAGTTTTTTTGAATGTTGAGTTTTAATCCAGCTTTTTTTTACTCTCCTCTTTCACCCTCATCAAGAAGCTCTTTAGTTTTTTAGTGTTAGCTACCTTCATTAATTATCTCAGCTGGATCTTCTGGATGATTTGCTGCAACTCCTACATCAGTACTTCTGCTTCCTTTTGCACTTTTATGTTATGGAGACGACGTCTTTCCTTAAGCATCATGAGCCAATCTCTGCTAGCTCCATACTTTTCTTCTGCAGCTTCCTCATCTCTCTTGGCCTTCATAGAATTAAAGGGAGAGGGCCTTGCTCTGAATTAGGCTTTGGCTTATGGCAGTGTTGTGGCTGCTTTGATCTTGTATCCAGACCACACAAACTTTATATCGTCAATAAGGCCTTTTCACTTTATTATATCATTTGTGTATTCACTGGAGTAGCATTTTTAATTTCCTTCAAGAACTTTTCCTTTGCATTCACTGCTTCGCTGACTGACACACAAAGCCTAGCTTTAAAGCTGTCTTAGCTTTCAGCTTGCCTTCCTCACTAAGCTTAATCATTTCTAGCTTTTTATTTCAGATGAGAGACATGAGACTCTTCCTTTCACTTAAACACTTAGAGGCCATTGTAGGGTTATTACTTGTCCTGATTTCAATATTGTTGTGTCTCAAGGAATGGGGGGGGCGGTGCTCAAGTATAGGAAGAGAGACAGGGGAATGACATGTTGGTGGAGTAGTCAGAACACACATTTACCGAGTAAGTTCACTGTCTTGTATAGGTGTGGTTTGTGGCATCTCAAAACAATTACAGCAATAGCATTGAAGATCACAGATCACCATAAAAAATACAATGATAATGAAAAACTTTGAAATATTATGAGAATTACCGAAATGTGACAGAGAGTCATGGAATAAGCAAATGTTGTTGGGAAAATGGTGCTTTGCTGGAGACATGGTTGCCACAAACCTACTTATAGAAAATGCAATATCTGCAAAGTGCAAAACAGTGGAGCACAATAAAACGAGGTATGCCTGTATGTGTCACATTGGGTTACGTTTGTTTCCTTGATGTAAATGTTTACCTTTTGTCTTGTCTCATGTCCAAGGATCAGCATATACCAAGTGGGAAGATAGGAGCAACAGTAGGAACTAGGTTCTGTTTCCCATCCACTAATTGGAATAAACACCCAAACTTTGTGATCACCAGTTTGTATTGCTTAAAGAAAAAAATCAAAAGCTAAAAAATTATGAAAGAAGATAAAAAGAGAACCAATGTGATACAACTTTGCTAGTTTGTCTGAAGTAGAAAATGTTAGGTCTTATTTTGTGTGTCTGATTTCTGAGTAAGGTTTTGGGCTCTAGAAGCAAAAGCCACCCTTTGTGGATCAGTGTCTCCTTCCTTAGCGTTTTTGTTGATGTCCATCCTGAGTCTCCTACAAGCTCACTAACAGATATTTCTGGCTTCATGGCCTTTCTGCCCATATGTGTCAGTCACCTTGTCTAAATATCATAGTCATTTCTTAGGGTAAAAATAAAGACCCAGAGTGTTGTGACTTGAAATCTATTTTAGAGTTATTAGTTGTATTTCAGTCACATTTCTCTGGCCTTTTTTTTTTTTTTTTTTTTTTGGTCTTCTGATTTCTGTTTTATCTATTGGGAAAAACAAAACAAAACCTCTTTATATAGTTACGTGAAAAGATTGAACTCCTTAATGGGCTCCCTTTTCCCCACCCTTAGCAGTATTCATATCTTAGAAGTCTACTTCCAACTGTTACTCCTCTACCTGTTGTAGTAATTTTATAGGGAGTAATTTAGTGTAAGTTGATCTTGCACAAGCATTTGCATTTGTTTATTTGTTATTTGTGCTGAAAAAGCATCCGGAGACAGTCTGAGAGTACAAAACAGAGCGGCAGCATTGAGACAGGGCCCAGAAGCCAGCTCACAGTTTCGTGAAGGTGTTCTCGGTGAATCTGAAAGCCAGCCTGTCTGTCTGTGGGATGCTCAGACGCCTGTCTGTCTGTGGGATGCTCAGACGCCTGTCTGTCTGTGGGATGCTCAGACGCCTGTCTGTCTGTGGGATGCTCAGACGCCTGTCTGTCTGTGGGATGCTCAGACGCCTGTCTCCTGGTTTCTGTCTCTAGGGCCTTTGTTTACCTGAGCAACCTGCTGTACCCCGTGCCCCTGATTCACAGGGTGGCCATTGTCAGCGAGAAGGGAGAAGTGCGCGGGTTTCTGCGTGTGGCTGTGCAGGCCATTGCAGGTAGGTGCCCCTCTTCTGAAGTGAAAGCTGTGGGTTCTTCGCCTTGAGACAAAGCAGGCCGGTTCCGTATGTGCCACGTTTCAGCCACACGCTTCAGAACAAACTGTGGTGCATTTGACTGTCTCAGAGAGCCTTTCCTGCTTCCTTTCTAACTCTTCTTCCCAAACTTCACAGGCAGATCCTGTTTGGTTTGTAGTAGAGCCTACTGCTATTTTTGAATAATGGGGTGAAGGGGTTTCCTTTACCATGAGGGACAACTCTTGGATTAACTTTATAAAAGTCATTTGCATTTTAAATAATGGATCTTAACTGCTTCAGAAGTAACAAGATTTTCAGACATTTTCTTGGCTACTTTTCTCTCAGGATACAGCTAGACATTTTGTGCTTTGGCTGCAGTTTTGTAATGCATGGATCAAGATTTTGATACTTTACACTTTTCCAAGATCCAGCCTACCTTATGAGGAAAGAATGTGGCTATTCCCTGTTAACTTTTCTGTTTTAATTTCCAAATGCTGTGCTGTATTTAATGACCTTTCAGCTTTTCCCCATGGAAATGTGTGACAGTCACCAGTGTTGACTTTATGGTGGTCTCCACAAGTTCAGTCTAGTATTTTCAAATATTTGTTGAGTATTGTTGAATATAGTCTCACTAAGGAAAGGGAACAGTATTTCTAAGTATGATATTTGAGCAGTATCAAGAATCAAACTGATTCTTTATTAACTAATTTCATTTGAGCAAGGAGAGGGGTATGTTTCCCTGAGTGGAGGTGGAAACCCTATTTGATCTTACTGCCTTAGTCTCATTCTTTCTCATGCAAAAGACTTGTTCTTTAGTATTTCCTCTTATATTAAATTTTTGGGACCTTAAGTTTCTACGCTTTCCAGTTTATTTTGTAATCCAATGAGTCATTTTCCCTCGGCCCCATATGTTGTCTCATCCTTGCTTTTTTTTTTCCTGCTTAGCGGATGAAGAAGCTCCTGATTATGGCTCTGGAATTCGACAGTCAGGAACAGCTAAAATATCTTTTGATAATGAATACTTTAATCAGGTGAGGAATCTTCCAGGAAGAGAAAAACCTTGCAGAAGGAGAAAGAAGTAGACACATTTGTTAGGAGGATGGATGTTCAGCACTGGAGGGAAGTTCTCCCTAGAATTAAAAAGTGTAGGTAGCCGCAGGCTTGTTTAATAGAACATAGGACATGTCTGACAGTTCCCAAGGCAAGGGTGAAGGCCCAACATTTATACTATGTGGTATATCACCTTTTCTCAGGCAGTCCTTAATCCACATAACTTTTCAGTCACGATTATTTGTGGGGTACATAAACAGACATAAAAGAAACATGGGAAAAATATGTTGTCACATTGCTTATCATCTACTTATGCTGCCTTGTTTTCAGAGTGACATTTCTTCAGTTGCATTGACCCGTTCTGGTCTGTCCTTGGAGGAGCTGAGGATTGTGGAAGGACAGGGTCAGAGTTCTGAGGTCATCACTCCTCCAGAAGAAGTCAACCGAATGAATGACCTGGGTGTGTAATCAGAGTGCTGTGACTGGGGGTGCTTTCAAAGAGGGGAAAACACTGACCATTGTCAAGGCCGTTCACTACTTTTATCAACTAGTGATGGAAGGATACACTCTCTTCTCTGAAAGGTGCTTTGTCATTATTTGAACCGTACCTGTGTTCATTTGACCTGCCTTAGATCTGAAATCAAGCACTTTGCTGGATGGTAAAATGATGATGGAGGGATTTTCTGAAGAGATCGGCAACCACCTAAAGCTGGGCAGTGCGTTCACTTTCCGGGTCACAGTGCTGCAAGCCAGTGGAATCCTCCCAGAGTATGCAGACATCTTCTGTCAGTTCAAGTAAGCCCCACTTTGCTCTGCCTCCCTAGCCATTAACCCGGGTGATGACTTTTGTGCACTATAAAGTACTCTTAGACGTGCCAGATTGTACACTCTCGAGAGAGAAATGACTGCCAGACCCTGAAATAAAATGCTTTCTTTACTCTGAATGGGAGTAGGAAGTGGAAATGGGCAATGGAACGAAACAGAGTTCGTAGTTGGAAGGAGTACGGCCACACATCCTGCTAGAGGTTCAGTTATGGACTGCCCCCCTCTGCTAGGAGTACAGGGTCAGATCCAGTTAAGCTTATTCATCAGCCTTTTTAATGTTCTTCATGCCAAAATGTCTTGTTAATAAACAAGTCTGAAATCAATGAGTTATCCAACTGCCAATTATGCCTGTTTAATGCTTGGGAAAGGCAAAATGTATGTTGTTTAAAGAACAGCAAAATTCTATATCCATTGAAAGAAAGCTAGTAAGTATGTAGACAAGAAGTGACAGGTTTCATTTCTCATCTGTTTAATAAGCATTTTCTATCCTGTAACCCTCTGGAGCTCTGTGCTCTAGTTACTTTTGTCTCAAGACTTCCAAAAACATTTTTTTGGAGAATCTTAATTATTAATACTCCCAACATCAGTATATCTTTTGAGTACTTGGAAAGGGCCACAGTATAAGAGAACAAGTCTGAACTGCCCCATTCCTAAAGCCCACGGTTTTCTGTTGGTGCCACCAAAAGGCTGCTTTAGGTTTCTGCCCTTCCTTTGCCCTCGGTGTGTGCCTTATCCTTTCTGGAGGCCTCATGCAGCTTCACTTTCTATGTAGTTGTCAGCCAAATCCTCAATTAAATGTGGTTATTACATAGTAAGCTGCTAATGTCATTTGCTAAAACTTAACAATTGATGAAATATTATCCGTCCAGTGTAGATTTGCACATTTAATGTGTTTTCACTAAGTCTCCATTAGTAGCTGATGTATTTTATGGAAAAGACCTGCTTGGCCAGCTGACATCTGAAATGGCAAGAATGGTCTATTAACTTCTGTCCCAAAGTCTCCTGATAAGAGAGTAGCATCTCCACCTGGTGTGAGCACTGGAGGAAAGGGCATGTTGACTCATGTTGAAAGAAGACTCAGATTTTTCTGGGGTTTTTATAAACTCTCATCTGGCCTGCCTTGGGAAGACACAGCTGTAGAGCACAGTCAGTGGCCTCATGTGTTACCTGTGTGGAACCCCGGGATATTGGTATCTGCTCCGAGGAGAGCCTTGGAGGAGTGTAGGGCAGAGGCCAGCTGATGCTCATGCAGCCTCTGGCAGGTGCACCGTGTGGTCTGGAAAGGAAGAAATTGGAAGAAAAAGAAAGGAGTGAAAAGTAAAAGAGAGGGAGAGAGGTAAGGAGAAATGAGAAGAAAGAAAATAGGCGAGAGTATGTGTAGTGTGGGAAGATGCAGTGTCACAGTGGTACATGATTTGATTACCTGGCAAAATTCCACCATGGTCTTCAGGCTGAGAGAATTATGGCTGACCCTTAAACAACTCAGGAGTTACGGGCATTGACCCTCCTCCACAAAGTCTGAAACCCAAGTGTATATCCAGGGTTCCTCTGTATCCACAGTTCCACATCTAAAGATTTAACCAACTGTGGATCATGCCAAACCATAGAATTTACTATTGGAAAAAATCCACATATAAGTGGACCCAACACAGTCCAGACCCAGACCACCAGTGGTGTTCAAGGGTCAGCTGTAATGTGGAAGACCAGGAGTTCATGGAAGACCTGGTCTCTCTGCCCCCTGTTTTTCCCTTTTTTCTTGTAGTAGTGTGGGGTATTCTTCTAGTGGATATTTCTGTCTAGCAGTACATCTTTGAATTGTGTATTCTGTAATTCTCTACTTTTTATTTCAGACTAATATTAGGGAGACAGAACAGTAAAATCTCATTATTTATGAGAATAAGTAAACATAGCCCAGTGGCTCAACAAACATTTCAGGAGTATTTTCTATATTTCAAGCTCTGTGGGAGACACATACTCTTGGGGAAACAGGCAAATAAATACACTATGGCAAACAATGGTATCATTGCTATTGAAGAAAAATAGGTCCCTGTTGCTATGGGAATGCAGAACTATTTGAGTGAGTCAGGGAAGTCTCGCTGGAAGAGGTGACATTTGAATCTACTTGCTGGTCTTAGAGAGGCTCCCAGCAGGTGTGCCATCCACAGGCTTTAGTGCTTGCTACCTTATAGAAGCTTCAATCTGCCAAATCTTTTCTATACAAAATGATTTCAGTTTTTATTTTCAGTAAAAAACTTCTACATTGGAATGAGAGGTCACTGAATTCCCTCTTCGTGTTCTTCATAGCTAAGTGGTATGTGCTCAGTTATTTCAGTCATGTCCGACTCTTTGAGACCCCATGGACCATAGGTTTCCAGGCTCCTCTGTCCATGGAATCCTCCAGGCAATAATACTGAAGTGGGTAGCCATTCGCTTCTTCGCTACCCAGGGGATCTTCCCTATGCAGGGATCAAACCCACGTCTCCTGCATTTCCTGCACTTCAGGCAGGTTGTTTACCGCTGAGCTATCAGGGAAGCCCCACTAAGTGGTAGGTTAGTTGATTTTTCAGTCAGTTTTGAAATAAAATCTAAAATGCTATCTGTGTGATATGGAACATGTTCTCTACCTGGGCAATGCAAATAACTTGTCTCAGTTAAAAACTCTGCATAAGATGCTTCTTTCCATGGGATCCAAGATAATCCTGATGAAGCATTTAAAGCGAAATTAATGTGGGTTTTTGTCTTTTTCGCTCTTTTAAGCTTTTTACATCGGCATGATGAAGCATTCTCCACTGAACCCCTCAAGAACAATGGCAGAGGAAGTCCTCTGGGCTTTTACCATGTACAGAACGTAAGTCACATGGACATTTTTTGCCAGGTGTATTATAGGTTGGTGGTACCCTGAAGCAGCTGGTGTGAGGCAGGCGTCATGTATGGGCTCCCTTTGGCTTTTTCAGCCAAAGAAGGATGATAATCCGAGCTGCTATGCAGGGGGAGCTCTGTGGCGAGAGCGGACAATGGAGGGAGCGGCCAGGGCCCGGAGCTCATCCTCAGTGGACAGAGCAGCCAGCATCTTCTCTGAGTGACAGTGGGCCTGTGCGTAGCACTAGGGATTGATCTGCCAGTAAATTCTTTGTCATTGGATTGTGAGTTGTTTTAGTGTTTCCGTCCTAGAAAAATAAGCATGTTTAATATGAGTTTTGTTAAAGTTAATATGTTCTTTAAACTGTAAGAGACAACACTGTTTGGATACAAATAATGTAGAAACTATGAAATTCTTTTGTAGCTGAACTAAGCTTCAGAATCTTTTTTCCTTTCAGCTGATTTGCTGATTAAGCCTTTAATGCCCCTTACAACTCTCCCATAAATGGAGTAAGAGAACAGACCCTCCATCTCTTCTAGAAAGATTTACTTAACCCCATTCAAAAGTCTTCATTCTCATCACAAGAGCTAACATTCACTGAGAGCTTATGTTGTGTCAGTCATTGTTAGAGGTGCTTTTTCTGTCTTAATTGATTTAATCCTTTCTTTTATGCCACATACTGTCATAATCCTCAAATTATAGTTGAGATAACTGAGGCACAGAGCAGTTGAAGTCACTCACCAAGGTTACAAAGCTAGGAGGAGGCAGAGGTGGGATTGAACCCAGGGAAATGTGACTCTAGCATCCAGGATCTTCACAGCTGTACAGGAAACAGTCTCATTCTCTTGCTAACCATAGTCCACTCTCTAAAATACAAAAGGGGGAAAAATAAATAAATAAAATAAAATACAAAAGGGGGACTCCCTTGTGGTCTAGTGGTTAAGACTCCACTTCCACTGCAGGGGAAGTGATCCCTGGTCCAGGAACTAAGATCCCACATGCCGTGCAACTTGGCCAAAAAAATAAAAATAAGAAAGGACAACTCCAAAAATGGAAAGAGCAAACACAAAACACAGTTTTCTTTTTTATGTTTAATTGTATAAACATGAGCTTGCCTGTATATGATCAATATTGATTGTCTCCTGTGTACAAGGACCGTGCCTGATGCCACTGTGTGGGGGTGTGGGGGACACTTAGATGAATCACAGGGGATTATGCTTCCGAAGAGTTTAGAATTATGATAGGAGAAATAAAATGCGTATTTATTTTATGTATAATTTATAAAAATAGTAGTACAACTTATGGAGATATTAGAAAGGTATTCTTGAAATGCAGTGGGAATGGGAGAAGGGAGAATTATTTCTACTAATGGAAAAGGAATTTTATGTTACATTCTTTGTTGAGGGTGGATGGTTGGATGGAAAAAGAAGGTTGGGGAGCTTCCTGAAGGCTGTAGTGTAAATAAGAAAAGGTGGGTCACTCTTGGCCTTGTACATGACACATAGTCAGCAGTCCCAGTTTTCATATCGTCGTTGCTGTTTGATCTGGGCCTTGAAATACAGGAATAACAGAGAGACAGAGAAGTGGGAAGGCTTCTGGGGTAGGGCTGCCGTCTGGGCCCGCCCTCAAAGTGGAGGAGAGAACAGGCGAAGGGAGCAGCTGATGGAGTCCTCATACTGACTGAAGGACGCAGAGGGGCTGGAGGTCAGTTAGGGTAGGTGGTGGAGGGTCTTGAACGCCTGGAGCTTGGTCAAGTTGCTGTAGAAGGAAAACCAGAGAAGAGCCCGTCTCTGGTGTGAGAGGCCTGCAGAGTAAAATACCCAGCATATACTGGGTACTCAAAAGTGCCTAAGTGCTGTTTGCTGCAGACATGTGCATTTTTCTATAAAAAATCTTTCCCTAATCGAGCTTGGCCCTACTCCTTATTAGATTGCAGTGGAGGTTACGGAATCATTCGTGGACTATATCAAAACCAAGCCGATTGTGTTTGAAGTCTTTGGGCATTATCAGCAGCACCCACTTCACCTGCAAGGACAGGAACTTCACAGGTTTGGACCAAATGAGCAAAGATTTTTGTTGTTAATATTGTTGTTGTTATTGTCACTTGCTGGAAAGGAAGAAATCTTTTGAGGGATTAAGATAGGTAAGTGACAGTTTTATATATAGTCCTACGTTTCCTTTTTAGAAATGTCACCATCTTTCTTCTAAGCCACCCAGTCACTAATTGTAGGAGGAGCAAATCGAGTTTTGCCCAGGGGCCCTTGAGTACCATCTTCTTATAAGAAGAGATTTTGAATAGGATAAAGTTGAGGTAATCGAGATATAACGTGGAAATTGTGTATAATTGTTCCTAACCACCTAGAACTGCATGGAGCATAGAGTCACTGTGAAACGTGTGTCTGAGTAGATACACCAGAATGAGTGAGGAGACCATGATGGGGACTCTGGGATGATGGCAGAGTGTCAGTGTTAACAGAAAAATTTTCTTATTCATTAGGTAAGACTTAACAAGGAGACTTCTATTAAAATGTCTTAGCCTCAGTTTTACTGTGTGGGAATATATCTGATATCTGATAATGTGCTAGTGTTGAAAGTACAGATGATCTGCTTCTAAAGGGGATTTAAACATGCCATTAGTATTAGCATGGGGGTCTCTTTAGTCTTGAAGAACTTTCATCTTCCTTCGCAGTCCACCCCAGCCGTCTCGACGATTCTTCCCTCCACCCATGCCGCTATCCAAGCCAGGTGAGTGCCAGCTGGGTTCTTTATATGCTGTACAGCTCTGATTCTGCATGACTTTTCAGGTAAAAATTCATATTCAAATTCCTGCTCAACTTCTGTGCATCCCGGGTGTTCCAGTATCTAGCAGGACCTAGAATTGTTGGTGAGAAGCTCTAGGGCTCTATCCACTCCGACGCTCTGGTCTTCTTGTTGCAGATTTTGATAAACTCCCTGCTCCTCAGTCTCTCTGCTCTGTGTGTAACCCCTTTAACTTCAGTGGTGGGCATTTTTTTGCATGTTACATTTGTTCTGCATGTTCATGTATCTTGTTTTGACTTTTCTTTGTTTATTTTCATCCTTTTTCCTCATTGCTCACTTGCCACATTCCGCCCCCCCCCACCCCATGCTCATTCTCCACCTCTGTGCGCCTTACCTCCATCCTGCCTTCAGACCATGAGAGAAAGATTGAGCTGATCCGATTTCTCATATCTGACTATGTGAATGTGCATGTGTTGGACACATTTTCTGAGCATGCCAACGTGCTTGCCTCCTCCGCCATTGCCACCTTCCAGGATGGGGCTGACCCATCACCGCCTTTTCTCTTTCTGCCAGTTCCCAGCTGCCAGCCCGAGAGGGTACCTAAACGAGATGGTTAGTAGCTAAATTAGCTCTGCCTTAGATGTAGAACCATCCTCAGGGGCCAGTTCCAAAGTCTGGCTTTCTGTGTAGGAACCACGGATGTTTCTGTTTGCTACTTGACCTGAGTGTAGAGTTCACCACATTGTCAAGGTCATGTCACATTTCCTTCAGAGAGATTTTTAGGAAGCACCTCTGTTTATGCCCTTTTCACATCATGGGGTGGGGGGGCTCCCTAGGTTTGTTGGTTTGGATTCTTTGCAGTGGTATTATTAATTCAAAGGATTTTTTAATAGTAGATGGCTTAAAAAAAATGCTTCTGGTTTTGCTTTCTGACTCTTAGATGCACACCAGTAATCCCCTGTTACCTTCTTGAGTAGCATCATCACCAGCTTACCTGAAATTCAGCTAGGGTGAATAATGCCGACAGGCCATGCATAGTGCTGCAAGAGTCATAAAGCCCCTTTAGATTCATTGCATCAGTGGTTTCTCACAGTATCTTTTCAGATAGTAAGGTAATATTATGATCTTTATCTTAGAGGTGAGGAGACAGACTTCCAGTGTTAAGTGACTCAACCAGAATTTCAAAGCTAGTTAGTGGTCAAGTGATAATTAGATTCCAGGTCCCCAGATTCTCACACCACTACTCCCAGATTCGGAGCAGAGAACCCTCTTCGAATCGCCGAGATTTCAGGATTTCTATGTAGTGTTTCAAAATGCCCGTCTTATAGAATCTGACATTCTTGGAAGTACTAGGGTTTTGGTTAATGTACAGTACAGATAAGGACATGGAATTTACATCTGAAGAAAATGGGAACAGATCATTTACAGAATCCTGTGTCTGCAGGTTAGACCTGTGGTTCCCAGACTTGTCCATACACTGGAATCACCTGGGGGGCTTCAAACCTCTCAGAGGACTGAGCCTCATCCCTGGAGATTGTTCTTTAATTGGCCTGCAGGATGGCCTCGTTCGTCTTTGAGATCCCCAGGTGATGCTCATGTGCAGGAGGTTCAGGAACCACTGGGTTAGGGGACAGGTGCTCTCCACACACACCACACACAGTGAGACCCTCCCAATATCGTCTCTCCCATGTTGTTATGTGCTCTGCATGCTGCAAATGTGAGAGCCTCAGGAAGGTTTTTTAATGGCTTCGTGAGCACATTTATGCTGCACGAAACCTATGTTCTCATCATTGGATATTTTGTTGGGAGGGAGAGAGGGAGAAAGATGCTGACCCTCCGTTTTCCTTGTTCCCTGAAGTTAGAGGTACTCATAGAGTTGGTGAAGTGTCTCTGGGTCTCCTGCACTGAAATCTGTCCCCTGATTCTTGCTGCCTTTGCCAAGTGTGTCCTTGAAGACTGACATTAGAGAAGCTTGTATCTTTGCTGAGTAGACTTGGACCACATGTTAACATTTTCCAAAAACTTTTAAAAGTTCCAGCCACCAAGTTAAATACCATGAGCAAAACCAGCCTTGGCCAGAGCATGAGCAAGTATGATCTTCTGGTTTGGTTTGAGATCAGTGAACTGGAGCCTACGGGAGAGTAAGTCCCACTTTATATATTTTTAAATATGACAATTTTGCAAAATTAAAAAATGTAATTTTGAGTCTCTTTGTCTTCAGGTTCACAAAACGTCACATTCTAGTTTTGAACTGAATTTTAGGGGTGTTTATTCTTTGAATCAGATGTTTGTCAGAGAACTACCTAGTATTATAATTTACTTTTTTAAAAACTGTTTTCTCATTTATTTCCTCATAGAACATACCATATTCTTATTCAAATGAGAAAATCTAGGCTCGGAGATATTAAATAATATGACCAAGGAAGCAGTAGGGTGGGGTTTGAACTCAGGACTGTCAGCTTCCTTAGGACATCTTCATTTATTTCCACATTTTGTAACAGTGAACAATACTTACTGAGTAATTTAACTTATTGTTAGCAGGAGCATGGAGACTGGCACTTTGTTACGAGAGAAGACAAGCTACATACTGGGTTTTATCAGCAAACAAGCAAAGGGAGTCAGGAGCATATTGTGCACAATGGGGCCAGAGACTTATATCCACATCTCAGGGGCTTAGGGGACAGAATATTTCCGTAGACCAGGGTTTTTCAACCTCTGCACTGTTTGGGGGTGGATGATTCCCTGTGGTCGGGGGTTGTCCTACATGTTATAGGTATTTAACTGCATCCCTGGCCTCTACCCATAAAGTGCCAGTAGCCCCTCCCCTCCAGTTGTGACA
The DNA here is from genome assembly GCF_019320065.1 of Cervus canadensis. NCBI lineage: Eukaryota > Metazoa > Chordata > Mammalia > Artiodactyla > Cervidae > Cervus > Cervus canadensis. The sequence goes on from NC_057398.1 coordinate 36,365,940, forward strand.
ATAGACATTGTCAGATATCCCATGGGGGCAGAATCACCCCCAGTTAAGGACTTTTGGCTCCAGTCAAAATAATCAGCATCGGCTTACTTTGAGCTGTGTTAGACTCAGTGGCAAATGTAATCACTGTTTATACTTGTCTCCGAAATGCTTTTGAAAAACACAAAAGAGACCCCTTTCCTGAAACAGAGGGAAGAGGCTATATCAGTTAAAGGATAGGGGATAAATGTTATCTTAACGATCCTCTGCTAATCATGCTGGGTACCACTATCACAGTTACTTCCAGGAAGCATTTATTGAGTTGCTGCTGTGTGTGAGGTTTGGCTCTATTGATCCTGTAGTAGTCGTCAATAGTGACATTACTTTAAGGAATTTGACTTTCTGTAGACAGATCCATAATGTGATTATAACTTGCATTACGACGGTGAAGAAGTTACAGTAAATGGTTTTCACTGAGTTAATTGCTTTCTGATTCTTAAAGATCTGAAATTATCTCTTCCTTATCTCCTGACACTTGCCATGGCAGTAATACATTATTTATAGAATATCTGTTAGACAGGGAGCTGGGATGGAGCCAAAAGGTATTACTGCCATTTGAACACTTCAGTCTAATAAGGATGATGAGACATGGATACAGAGAAAGTTTTACTAAATGCAAATGACTGTGCGATTATATGTCCACTCCAGATGACAAGAAGGATGTGGGATCGGAATTTAGGAAAACAGAAACCACGGAGGGGTAGCACAACCAGGGAGGACTTTGCAGGTGAAGTTGCAGTTAGTTATTAGCACAAGCATCCATCTAACCTCTTTCTTTCGTATTTTTTTTTTTTTTACAGGTATATCCCAGCCGTGGTGGACCATACAGCAGGCTTGCCCTGCCAGGGGACGTTTTTGCTTCACCAGGTACTAACAAAGGAGCCAAAAACGGCCTAGAAGGGAACACCAAAAAGAGTTAGAATAAGAAACAGCCCTCTGTTTCTCTGCCTTTTTATCTTCATTTGAAGGGAATTTGGAGGTTGGGAGACTTTGCTCTATCCTTTCCTTAAAGTTTCTCAAACCTTGGCTTTTGTGTATAAATACACATATTAAAAGAACTATTTTGAAAGAATTTGTTTAATTCAGTTATTAGAATGTATGCAGCTCCTCTGTGGTTTTATGCCATTTCACTCTGTGATGTTAAGAAACTGCTTTCACAGCCGGAAGGTTTTAATGGAGATAGACAAGTAAGGTTTCAGTGGACTGAAAATCTAGCCGTGAAATGCAGGTCCCTCTTTGGCAAATGGAAAGTAGTTTTAATCAGTGCTCAGAAGTCTTGTGAACCAGATGGGCTCACTCTGGGACTTACAGTCTGGGCATTGGTTCTTGAAGCTGTATCAGCACCTGGCTCTTCCTCAATCCCTCACCTATGTCCCTTGGTTCAGAATAACAGTGTGGACAGCATCCCATCTCTCTCCATACCTCCCCTTCTTGCCACACCAGACAATCCAACAAAGGGCAAACAAGAGGAAATAAGAGGTGGCCCCAGCTAAATTGCAACCCTGCTCCATTACCTAGGGCATACAGCGGAGGATCACAGTGACCATCATCCATGAGAAGGGGAGTGAGCTCCACTGGAAGGATGTCCGTGAGCTGGTGGTAGGTGAGTACGTTTCTTCAGATGAGCACAGGGAGCATGTGGAAGACTGTCCTGGAAAACATGACCATCGGAAGAGAGACTGAGTTCAAAAGTACTCTTGTTTCCCAGCTCCCTTCATAGGTTATGCAACTGCCATTATTTTTCTCAAGGACTGTGGGAGTGGTTCTGTGCCAGAGGCCCTGAGAAGGCCCCAGGGAAGCCTCTGCTCCTTGTGCACTTGTGACCTAGTGAGGAGCAGCGTGTGTATGTGTCCAGAGCTGTTTGAGGAGTGAGTACCAAATGAGGACAACTGAAACAGACCTGTGCTAGGAGAGTGGACAACAAAAAAGATCCAAGAGAACTGGGTTAGCTGGTAGGAGATGCTCTTAGTAGATTAGAGAGAAATTGGAGGGTTTTGTTTGTTTTCTTGCAAGCATTTGGAGTTAGAGTCAGGAATGTCTAATGAGCAAATGGCTAGAAACCTATGGCCAGAGAGAAGAGACAGAATTGAGGTGAGAGGAAAAGAGAGGAAAAGATTGAACCAACAGCATCAGCTATAGACTGAGAGGCTAAGGCAGGGGCCTGAACCTGTTTTTACCATGGACCCATTTGGCAGAGGTGAAGCCTCAGAATTATGTTTTTAAATGTAGAAAACAAAGTACTTGGGATTACTAAGGGAACAAATAATATTGAAATACAGTTGTTAAAATACTAAACAAATTTGTAACATAAGCTCTCTATTGATGTGTTAAATAAGCAGAGGGTCTAACCTGTGTCATTTCAAAGTGGTAATGAGTGTCATATAGTTGGCATTGGTGTGATACGAAAACACCTCTGATTTCTGCCTGGGACAAAGGTCTAAGTACTGCTCGGTCTGCTGTGGTTTGTGCCCTCCCCTCGTAATTGAAGGAAAGGCCCGTTTCCTTCAGAAGAGGCTCCTGAAAATAAAGTTGTGATTTTTTTCTCATGCAGTTTAGCCCTTCTGAATTTTATGCATAAACCTCTTGGGTACCTGCAGACCAAATGAGGGACCTCTGGAAGGATGGTTATTACTCTGTCCTATGGAGGACAGTGATTTTCAAGCTTTTCAAAATTAATTTTTACACACAAAAAAAGAGAGATGCTTTCTGACCAGAATGGGTGGTGAGCAGAGGCAGCAGGTATTAAGGCTTTTCTGAAACCCTATGGCTTATTACTTTTTTTAAAAAAGCATGAAATGTGGCAGGTACTTTCCTGAATGCTCTAAAAATGTTAGTTCACATAATATAACATAACATATAATATGATCATAAAAATCTTTAAAGGGAGGAATTGTTTTTCCCACTTGGCAGGTGAGGAAAGTGAGGCTCAAAGAGGTTGAGCATATGCCCAGGCCTCACAGACAGTTAGTGTCGGAGCTGAGATTTGAACCCAGGCAGTTCTGCTCCAGAGACTGTGTTCTGAAACTCTGTGCACTGCTGCATACCCTAGTCTTAGTATTTGAAAACAAAATTGTCAAATGTTAAATAAGAAAGTGGTATAATGAAGTCAGTGGCTTAAGAACATTATAGAAGGTGAGTGTGGGGTGGATTGACCAGGAGAGACGTGAGAGCAGCTGGGAGACCAGTTAAATGACTGTTGCTTGTCTCTGATTAGAAGGGGATGACCTTCCCCTGATGAGCAGGGCAGTGATGTTGGAAATACAAGTCGAGATGAATATGAGAAGCTCTTTGAACAATGAATAAATGTTCACAGTTAACTGAATGTGGGATGTAAAGGGGAGCCAGAATATGGAGAAGAATGGAAGACTAAGAATTCCCAGATTAGACTTGGAAACTACAGTTAACCAAATGACTCTTCTGGCACCTGAAATTACACAGCGGTCTGACAGTCTCATTTTGGCTTAATGGATCACTGTTTTGTTTTTAAATGTCCCCATGTCCTGGTTTCTTTCTCGTCTCTCTCAGGCCGGATCAGGAATAAGGCCGAGGTGGATGAAGCTGCAGTGGACGCCATCCTCTCCCTCAATATCATCTCTGCCAAGTACCTGAAGTCGTCCCACAACTCTAGCAGGTGGGCCACTGGGGCGAGTGATGAGTCAGCCCTGGGGGTTGATTACTTCACCATTAGATTCTTCATCATTAATGACCCCCCACCTTCTCACTTCAACTCCCTATTTCCTTCTCTGCCTATCCTGTTCTTCAGAAATAAATAACATAAATCATTGGAGACACTCATATAATATGTTACCCCCAGAGAATGAAAATGTTTTTTCCTTTGGGGAGTTTGAATGTTGTAGCACAATGTTAGAGAAGAAGCTGTAGCTGTAGTGCAATGATAGAGAAAAAGCAGAAGAAAACTCAGCATGCCACCCAAGGGTTTACATGTAGATTAACTGTGCCTAAGACTAAATGTCTTCTGTGAAGTGATTGCTGGAGAAAGACCTCTGTCTCTCGGCCTTGGGTGTCATGGAAACCTGCTCTCCAAGGTGTAGTGAACTCTCCTTTGTTCATCTTTGCTGCTGCCAGTGTTGGCTCAAGGAGTCTTGCTATTTCACTTATGCATTAAAGGCAATAAATTATTATAAACTTCTGACCAAGATTGGCTGCTATAAATAATGAATTTTAATTTTAAGCTAGTTTCCCTTAGAATTCCATTTTTAATCAAATAATGACAGAATGCATAAAGTACATAGCTATTCTGCTTTTCCGTGTCGGACTAGAAATAAACCTGCTGGGGCACGTTTCCCTCCCTGGGGAAGGAGTCTCGTCATTGTGCACAGAGGCTCCATGTCTTTATGAAGTGAGGTCTGGGGAACAGGAGTGGCTGTGTGTTCTAATGTGGATCGGAACACAACCTTCGAATTATGGGATTTCTCTGTGGTCTGTCTGCTCCTAAAAAGTTGCTCCCATCTGTTGGCAAGTGGGAGAGGAAAAATAAGATAAGAAGCAGAAGCAGAGTTAAAAGTTTGGGCCACAGTTAATTTCTTTCCATTGCTCCCTTGTGTTTCTGATTTGCAGGGGAATGAGGAAAAGGAAGCAGATGTGTGTTTGCTTTTTTGCCTTTTGGAGAAACTGGCGGGGACTGTGGGCAGAAAGGGAAGGTGACTGAGAGGGGTGTACATATGGGGCGGGGGATGGGTGATAGAAATAAAGCAGGCTGCTCTGATCTCCCTTGGCCTCTTCCTGGGCAAAATCTTGAACAACACCATTTCTGCAAAGTTAGCATTAATCCCACACAGCGTTCTCTCTGCTGCCAGACGTTTACAGAAAGTGTTCAGCTGGCATTCATCACATTTTCCTTGCAACTATGAGAAACATATCTTAACCCTCCCTGTGGTACTTGGTGAAAGATGGTGAAACTTGGTGTTTCGTTGATGTGCTGGTTGCGCTGAACTTGCCTCCATTAGAGTAACCTTTACCAGTCCTTTGACTCATGCCTGGCAGTGGGTTAGATGTGTAGAAGATGAATTTGACTTTGTTAGAAGCAACTTATCTTGGCTTCTCCTTTGTTCAGCAACTGTTCTGCCATTTGGAACTCAGAGAAAGTCGTGGAGGCTGGAATCTAGCCTACAAGGAATGGGGGACGAAAAGGCCTTCATTCCAAGAGCCCCACAGGGCCCTGCTTGGCATCACCACCACCAGCAGGGACCTGGAGTCAGAATGACTGGCCAGAGACAACCTGGAAACTAACCCCATCACCCTAAAACTCGAGACTGCAAGCCATGTGGCAGAGCAGTCCTCCTGGGTTCCCTTACCCCAATGCTGCCCACCCTGGGGCCCCTTCCCAATAAATCTCTTGCTTTGTATATAAAAAAAAAGAACCACCTTATCTTTCCCAATAGAAGCTTAGAGTTAATTAATCAAAAAAGTTGCTAAAGTCAAGAATAATGAAAAGATACAGACTATAAACACTTATTTTAAAGTATATAGATGTACATAAATTTGTCAAGCTCTTGCTGTAGGGCCAAGGCCTTTTCTTTAATTGTAGGCTCATTTATTAGACTTCTGACTGTCTTTCTGACAAAGCCACACCCGTAATTTATCATCTATACTTTTCAATTTGGTGGAACTAGAAACTTATGAAGAAAATCTAAGTGCAAAATCCTTTAAACTTTTTTATCATGTATCACCAAAATTTTATTTCCCTCTTTCTTTTACATTCATCTCACCCAAACTTAATTGAACAGCTGTTTTTTTAAACAACTCACCATTATCAAGTCTTTTAAAGACATTCAGTTTAGTTTTCACACTTAGTTTTGTTTCACACTAAACAAAAATTCTTATTACTCTCATGTTTCAGTGGTTTATCTAATATTTAATTAAATTAGATCATTGTAATAACAAACACAATTGCATAGACAGGTTTGGGACCAAATACTACTGATACTTGAGAAGCACAAAACTCAGCTCTTGGGAGCAAATTGTCTGGGCCTAAGTCACTTCGGTCGTATCCAACTCTTGGTGACCCTGTGGACTGTAGTCTGCCAGACTCCTCTGTCCTTGGGATTTCTCCAGGCAAGAATACTGAAGTGGGTTGCCATTTCCTTCTCCACTGGGCCTGTGAACTACCTCTTTATTTTAGAATAATGCTCAATGAGAAATAGATGTCAGTCTTTACATTCTAGGGTTGTGAAGAGCATAAGTTCATATGGTGAGTGGCTAAATGGAGTTTGGTTAAGAGAGCTTTTGTTCTTTCTGCCTAAAGGTTTAGTGTTTAAAGTTGAACTTACAGAACTCCAGTTGGGTGTATTAAGTATACATGATTAGAGGGCACTTGTGATACATTGATAGTGGAGCGCAGCTCACAAGAGCCATTGCTCCTTTTCTTCCCGGTCCTACATTTCTCTTACCTAATTGGTTTGCTTTTCTCATAACTCCACAGCAACTTCCTACCATTTCCAATAGGAAGTCACCTCCTAAAGGGATGTTAATCAAAACTGTCTCCCTTCCATGTCCAGCATTTCCTTAACACAGTGTCCCAGGAGAGGGACTCTTGTCATTGTAAGTCATTTATCAAACTGTGTCCCATGAAATTCGCTGTTAATTGTCCACTTTAATTCACTTTGCTTGTCAGCAAATTTGTGTTTTATATCTGTTTTTTTCTCTTCTCCTCTCTCTCTCCCTCTCTCTTTTTTCCTTTTTTTTTTTCTTTGACTTTTGCTGTACTAACGAAAGTTTTTTCTATGTTTTTGCAGGCTCTTTCTTGATAAGGATATGCCTAGGTATTTTCTGTTTTTTTTTGCACATAAAGATTCTGTTTTATCAGAATGCTTTATGTCTTATGTTGCTTTGACTGCTATTGTAATTTAGTAGTTTTCCCCTTTGTAAACTTGTACCCACCTAGGAATAGAGCAAGACCTTACTCTGCAGCCTTGTGCCCTAGGTTTTTCTAATGCATGTATAGTTTCATTTGCAGGTTCTTAAATAATCTGTAGAGTTCATAATTATTTTCTCATTCCATTTAGTAAACTTGCTCATTTTATTCTTATGCCACATCAAGTTTTCCCCTTCCACATTGCAAGGTAGAATGTTACTGCCCTCATTTCATATAGAATCTCAGGCTTGTGTGATTGTTCACCTTTTTCTTTGTTTTGTCCTGTGTTGTATCAGAGACCAGTTTAGTTATTTGGGTAGCTGAGTCTGTGAGGAATATTTTTTATTTTTAAACATTTCTCTTTGTCCTGTCAGGACTACTTGTCTCATTTATTTTCTGCTTTTAGAATAGAAAAAAATTCCTAGTTTGGTAGTGAAGGAAATTTCCTCCCATCTCTCTCTTCATCTGCTTGGGGAAATAAAACTTAAGGAAGTGACACATAACAGTATAGCCTGAATGTTTTATTAAGATGCATACACACAAACACCCATACAACACACAAACACACACTGCTTTTGTTTAGAATATCTTGAGAAATCAACCTGGGGTTATTTCCTGACCACCTTAAAGCCATACAAGACCTCATGTTTTAGGACTCAGCCCTGTTTCTAACTGCCAGTTCTCTTGCTCGCTTGAGTCCGTTGACATTACTCACGCATCTTGGTTGTAGTTTGTATGACCTCTTCTTAAGAACTGCCACCCTTGGTGAATATTTTGGAAAAAAATGTGCAGCCGTAACTCCCAAGCACCAAACAAAACAAAACAAAACAAAAAAAAACCACCTTTTTCTCCCCATCCCAATACAGGGAGATTTTAGTGATGTAAGAATTGTTCTATATTAGCCAAGTTTCTATCAGATAAATTTCTTCTTTAAGTTAAATGAAAACCAAACAACAGGAATGTGAAGAGGCTTTCTCACACAGATTCAGAACACTTGCCTCATTTGAGAGGGAATCGTGAACTGTAAATCCTGGCCCCAGGAAGCGCAGGTTCTGGTTCATTCTTAATGAGTCCAGGCAGCAGGGCTAGGAATCGCTGTCCGGTGTCCCGAGGGTAACACACGCCCTCACCCTAGGAAGGGGCTTTACTTGACCTCAGCACAGGTGGGCCCCATTCCAGGTCCCTCAGCAGACACTGGGACACAATAAAAGAGCCGTCTCAAGGACAGAGCCCTCAGTGGCTTCTGCTGAAGTAATGGATTCCACCACCCAATGTCAGAATTTGGCTTAAACCAAGCTAAAATTTAGATTCGATCAAAATAGGGCTCTGTGGGTGCATAAAGGGCTCTCTGCTGAGCCCAGGGACAGGGGAGGGGCTTCTGTCATCCTCCGTGGTTGCTGTTTGGGTCTCTTGGTTGCTTCATCCATCTTTGTCTTGCTGTCTCTCTGTCCCTTTGGTGTCTGTGTAGAGAATTTTCTTGACCCCTTACGCACTACCTTAAGAGCTAGATCTTTGCAAGAATATCATGTACAACTGATGACCCTTGAACAACACAGGCTTGAACTGTGTGTGTCCACTTATGTGTCGATTTTTTTCAGTAGTAGGTACCACAGCACTCCGTGATCCGTGGTTGGCTGAACCTGCGGAGGCAGAACCTTGGATATCGAAGGCTTACTATAAGTTATATGTGGATTTTTTCTTTTTTTTGGCTGTTCTGGGTCTTCATTGCTGCACAGACTTTCTCTAGTTTGGGCGAGCAGGGGCTCCTCTTTGTTGCAGTTCCCGCTTCTCACTGCGGCGGCTTCTCCTGTGGAGCACGGCCTGTAGGCACTCGGGCTCAGTAGTTTTGGTGCAGAGGCTTAGTTGCCCTGTGGCATGTGGGATCTCCCCAAACCAGGGATCGAACCCATGTCTCCTGTGTTGACAGGCAGATTCTCCACTACCACTCAGACCACCAGGAAAGTCCTATACACGGATTTTTAAGAGCATGGAGGGTCATCCCCCTATCCCCTGTTGTACAAGGGTCAGCTGTACTTCAAGATGACTTACAACTGTACTTCTAGAAGCAGCTACAAGATGAAACTATCAGGCTTCAAACACTAGCACTCAGAATGAGGTGTGGTTACGGAGTTCATTTAGAAGTATTGTTTTCTCTGATTATTTCTGGAGAAAGAAGCACAGAGCTGTGTTTAGAGAGAAGATATGCCAGCTGTTTGCCAACATCTAGAAAAGACAGCTGCAGTGAGATTACCATTTGGGAAGGAGTGAGGTGGAATGTACTGGGCAGGGAATAAAGTGTGCAAAACTCCAGTTGTATCAGGTGAGGTGTGTTACATGTCCAGAGGATGTGGTGCTGGACAGCCCACTCTGTGAGGGTCTCTCGGGGGTTGAGTTGGGAGTTGATCTCTGACACTGCTGTTGAACTCAGGATGGTGTTTCAGGTGAGACCTGCTGAACTGGAAGGTTTAATGTCAAGTAGGGGCTATGGTGTTTTTACTGGGAGGAAAAAAGAAAGGTATTAGGACAGTTTACAAAATCAGTTTATGGATGTTTACTAAATAATCAAACTTCTAGTTGTTATTTGAATGTTAGATTCTTATGTGGATTTTTGGAAAACTGATAAATAGTAGTTGGCTAGCTCTGGTACTAAAAATCATTTTCTTTTACTGAAATGTCAGCTAAGAATAACCTCATATTTTATTTAAAACAAGGTTCTCTATACTGTCTCTCTCATCAGTCCTCCTAGATGTGTGTGTGACGTTTCTGAGGTTCAGCAGGATGGGATTGAGACATGAAGAAAGCTGCTTCAAATGATTGAACCTCTGCTTCCTGCCCTCGTCACTGACTCATGGAGGAGCTCACTTAGTCTTTCTTATTTTAGTTTCTGTCCATACTCATTTCCACTTTTCATCTTAATTCTTTTGATTGATCTCACTATGTTGATGTTTATAGGCAGGGAAAAAACAGGCTTGTCAAAAAAAAGAGCATAGCTAAGTGTTCCTTGACAACAGGTGGGGGCAAGAGGCTGGAGGCTGACCTTTTTCTCCCAGGAGATGAAGGTCCTACTGTGTTGTCAGAGTTCGGGAAGTTGGAACTGTGGGTCGCTGTAGCTTCTGCAGCATTTCTGGTTGTGGCAGTACCTGCACTTAGGTGCCTGCAGCTTTAGGTGACCCCTCTTGCCTTTTCGACTGTAGGACCTTCTATCGTTTCGAGGCCGTCTGGGATAGTTCCCTCCATAACTCTCTCCTTCTGAACCGAGTGACACCCTACGGCGAAAAGATCTACATGACCCTGTCAGCCTACCTGGAGGTGAGAGGACCCACAACTTGAGTTGCCGTGACCTGCCCGCCCTGCACAGTGGGCAGGTCACAACAAGGAAGTGGGGAGGAACGATGTGACTGATTTTGTCTTCCTTTCTCCCGGCTCATCCTTAAGTTACTTATCATATTATACTTTGCTAACTACTCTGGTTATATTAGGTTCTGTTCCCAGTCTCTAGTTAATCAAAAAGTCGCATAACTTCTATTTCATTTTCAGTTTTGGTAGCCTAATCCCCATCCTTCAGAGAATGCATGATTTTAAGAAAGCAGCCTCTTGTTTTGGAAGTTGTGGATGGAGCCTAGTAGTGGTTAACATCGCAGATGCTAGAACTAGCCTGTCTGAGTTTAGGTCCCTATGCTGTCACTTAACTGCCTTCCTGTCCTTGGATGAGTAATTTCTCCTCTGTGCCTCAATTTCCTCATCTCTTGAACAGGGGTAATGATAGTATTAATAGCATTTACCTAAACAGTGCTAGGCATGTGACAATAATAAATATCAGCTGCTGCCTACAGAAAAAAACTGAAAAAATTTTGAGAAAATAAATGCACCTACAAGGAATACCGCCTGACCTTACATGTATTGTTTTCTGATTTGCTGTTGAAATAAATTGTTGGTAGAACCCCGCCACATCTGGGACCAGCTTTCCAATGCCATAGTGCCCAGACTGTGGTCACAGGGGTTCTGTCTGCTTTCAGCTGGATCACTGCATCCAGCCGGCCGTCATAACCAAGGACGTGTGCATGGTCTTTTACTCCCGGGACGCCAAGATCTCGCCACCACGCTCGCTGCGCAGCCTCTTTGGCAGCGGCTATTCAAAGTCACCAGACTCGTAAGTTTTGGAGACAAATGTCTCCTCGGTTTGGCGGGCCCCGTACAGAGTGAGCGGTCTCCTAACTGCTGTTTCCAGGGTTCTCAGCCTATAAACCATTTGGTAGCTGACACCTGGAGTGCAGTGAGGTAAATGTTGGCATTTAGTAAAATATTAATAGTAAATGATGAGTAGTAGTAGTAAAGGATGAGTAGTAAAGGAAGGAAGGCATGTTCCATTGTGAACACTTCTCCAACAGTTCTGCAGGGACCGAGTGTTCTTTTAAATGTCATTATTATTATTTCCAACAGCTTACTGTTGGGATGTTCTTTTTCTTAAGATTTATTTGTGTTTTAGATACATAAGTGTACATCAAGAATAATACAGTGACTACCTGTGCATCACCACTGAGCTTAAAAATGGTTTTTAATGCAGTAGAAGGTTCAGTCCCCTTCCTAACCACACCCCCAGAAGCTGGTGTTTATCATTTTCATTCTACTCAGACCTTTACCCCCTCATCTCTTCTTTCTTGTGGTAAGAATAGGCAAAATTCAGTTTTCACATTTGTATTATACATTTTCCAGTTTATCATTCAGTTTTTTCCTAAGTTCAGAATAGGAGAAGAACAGCGACTAATGAGAGATGTCTGTAATTTTATTTGAGGGTGGGTTGCAATTCCAGTACAGGAGACAATGTTTTAAGCAGAGAGAATTGAGATTCTTCTTGTTTTTGTGCTGTTTGAAATTAAGCAATTGTTTATTTGTTTTAATTTACATAGCAATCGAGTCACTGGAATTTATGAACTCAGTTTATGCAAAATGGCAGACACAGGAAGTCCAGGTAAGCTCTGTGGATCAGGGAAGAGAGAGTTACCTTTGCATCTGACCACAGTACTCGATATCAAAAGTTTACCCCACCCATGCAGGATGGATATACATTTTTGAGACACCAGTTATATTTTACAAGCCACTTTGGTGGTGATGGTGGGAGTTACCATTTTCTGAGTTACAACACTGTTGGCTTTATGACATCCTATACAGTTATAAAAACTGTATAGAACAGAGTGTTGCTAGGCTGTGGAATATTATCAGTATAACAAATTCAAGCATATTTTGAGAATTCCCTGGCGATCCAGTGGTTAGGACTCAGTGCATTCACTGCTATGGCCCCAGATTCAGTCCCTGGTCAAGGAACTAAGATCCTACACGCCCTGAGTCATGACCCCCCTCCCCGCCCCCACCCTCCCAAAAAAAATCAAGTGTATTACAGTGAATCTGGTTTGGAAAACTTCAGAACCATTTCCCTTCCTACCTTAGCCCCAAAGGTAACTCGACAGTGTGACTTTACAGGTGCTGTCAAACTAGAATTTGAACCTCCTATGCTATAGAAAGACAAATTATTATTAAGCTGAGCTTGTTATGTGTCCCTTTTTATGTCTCTCTGGACTGCTGTTATTCCTCCAATGTGGTGGCCTTAAGCAGCCCTCTGCTTTTCCATGTTTGTGAAACTGGAACATGGGCTGAATCATGTCAATGTATGACAAAAACCACTACAGTAAAAAAAAAAAAGTATCCTTTGTTGAGGAATGGTGCTGGAGTGATTGCTACAGTTAGTGACCTCTGAGGTGATAAAAAGGTAACTCCGTCAAGGGAATATTATAATTTTTAATGGACATTGATAAATAAAATGCCTTTCGATTAATATACAATGTTTCCCAAAAGATTCCAAATTACATTCCTGTGCTATTCCAATTAATAGACATTAGAATTAATATGAAAGAGATAATGAAATGTTTTCTTCTAAGATTAAAATAACCTATTCTCTTCTGTTCCTCATCTGATTCAAATGCAATAGAGTATTTCTCCAAAAAAAAAAGAAACTGGAACATGGACAAAAGTATGGGTTTTTCAAAACATTTAGTGTAAGTTTGAATCATTTTAGAGAACATATGTGGAAAAGAGACTGAGGCCCACAGATAAGAATGGAGATAAAAGGAAGATTCTGAGTGTGAATCTAAGTCCCATAGCAGCTAATTACAGTGTCTAGAGAATTCCTTCAGAAATTTTTAAATTAACATAAATTCATGTCTTTTAAGGGCTTCCCTGAGAGCTCAGTTGGTAAAGAATCCGCCTGCAATGTGGGAGACCCCAGTTTGATTCCTAGGTGGGGAAGATCCACTGGAGAAGGGATAGGCTACCCACTCCAGTATTCTTGGGCTTCCCTTGTGGCTCAGCTGGTTAAGAATCCACCTGCAATCTGGGAGACCTGGGTTTGATCCCTGGGTTGGAAAGATCCCCTGGAGAAGGGAAAGGCTACCCATTCCGGTATTCTTACCTGGAGAATTCAATGGAGAAGTCCATGGGGTCGCAAAGAGTTGGACAAGACTGAGTGCCTTTCACTTTCATGTCTTTTAAATTTGAACCAGTTTTAAATTTGAAACCAGTTCAGTTCAGTTCAGTCGCTCAGTCGTGTCCGGCTTTTTGCGACCCCATGAACTGCAGCACGCCAGGCCTCCTTGTCCATCACCCACTCACGGAGCCTACCCAAACTCATGTCCATTGAGTCAGTGATGCCATCCAATCATCTCATCGTCTGTCATCCCCTTCTCCTCCTGCCCTCAATCTTTCCCAGCGTCAGGGTCTTTTCAAATGAGTCAGCTCTTCGCATCAGGTGGCCAAAGTATTGGAGTTTCAGCTTCAGCATCAGTCCTTCCAATGAACACCCGGGACTGATCTCCTTTTGGATGGACTGGTTGGATCTCCTTGCAATCCAAGGGACTCTCAAGAGTCTTCTCCAACACCACAGTTCAAAAGCGTCAATTCTTCAGTGCTCAGCTTTCTTTATAGTCCAACTCTCACATCCATACATGACCTCTGGAAAAACCATAGCCTTGACCAAACGGACCTTTGTTGGCAAAGTAATGTCTCTGCTTTTTAATATGCTGTCTATATTGGTCATAACTTTCCTTCCAAGAAGTGTCTTTTAATTTCAGGCTGCAGTCACCATCTGCAGTGATTTTGGAGCCCCCCAAAATAAAAATCAGCCACTGTTTCCACTGTTTCTCCATCTATTTGCCATGAAGTGATGGGACTGGATGCCATGATCTTAGTTTTATGAATGCTGAGCTTTAAGCCAGCTTTTTCACTCTTCTTTTTCACTTTCATCAAGAGGCTCTTTAGTTCTTCTTCACTTTCTGCCATAAGGGTGGTGTCATCTGTATATCTGAGGTTACTGATATTTCTCCCGACAATCTTGATTCCAGCTTCTGCTTCATCCAGCCCAGTGTTTCTCATGATGTACTCTGCATTTAAGTTAAATAAACAGGGTGACAATATACAGCCTTGACATACTCTTTTCCCTATTTGGAGCCAGTCTGTTGTTCTATGTCCAGTTCTAACTGTTGCTTCCTGACCTGCATACAGGTTTCTCAAGAGGCAGGTCAGGTGGTCTGGTATTCCCATGTCTTTCAGAATTTTCCACAGTTTATTGTGATTCACACAGTTAAGGGCTTTGGCATAGTCAATAAAGCAGAAATATATGTTTTTCTGGAACTCTCTTGCTTTTTCGATGATCCAGAGGATGTTGGCAATTTGATCTCTGGTTCCTCTGCCTTTTCTAAAACCAGCTTGAACATCTGGAAGTTCACGGTTCATGTATTGCTGAAGCCTGGCTTGGAGAATTCTGAGCATTACTTTACTAGCGTGTGTGATGAGTGCAATTGTGCGGTAGTTTGAGCATTGTTTGGGATTGCCTTTGTTTGGGCTTGGAATGAAAGCTGACCTTTCCCAGTCCTGTGCCCACTGCTGAGTTTTCCAAATTTGCTGGCATGTTGAGTGCAGCACTTTCACAGCATCATCTTTTAGGATTTGAAGTAGCTTAACTGGGATTCCATCACCTCCACTAGCTTTGTTTGTAGTGATGCTTCCTAAGGCCCGCTTGACTTCACATTCCAGGATGTCTGACTCTAGGTGAGTGATCACATCATCGTGATTAACTGGGTTGTGAAGATCTTTTTTGTATAGTTCTTCTGTGTATTCCCGCCACCTGTTCTTAATATCTTTTGCTTCCATACCATTTTTGTCCTTTATTGAGCCCATCTTTGCATGAAATGTTCCCTTGGTATCTCTAATTTTCTTGAAGAGATCTCTAGTCTTTCCCATTCTATTGTTTTCCCCTATTTCTTTGCATTGATCACTGAGGAAGGCTTTCTTACCTCTCCTTGCTATTCTTTGGAACTCTGCATTCAAATGGGTAGATCTTTACTTTTCTGCTTTGCTTCTCACTTCTCTTCTTTTCACAGCTATTTGTAAGGCCTCCTCAGACAGCCATTTTGCTTTTTTGCATTTCTTTTTCTTGGGGATGGTCTTGATCCCTGTCTCCTGTACGATGTCATGAACCTCTGAAACTAGTACAACATTTTAAAAAATCAATGGGAAATAATGGAGGCAGAAACAGTTGGTCATCTACCATCTTGACTGAGCCATGAAACATGAGGGAGGTGCATATAGTCCTTTCCAACTATTTTCCCCTGAGTGTGTTTTTATATATTTGAACCAATAGTGTGCAGAATATTTAATCTCTGTGTTTTCACTTAACATAATATCTAGCATTTTCTCAAGTTGCATTACCAACTTCATAATTATCTATGAATATAAAACTCAGTTTTAAAAGAAGTTCAGACAGTTGCTTTGGAGCAAAAGAGATACATTTTTATTAATAATACCCCATGTATCTTGAGACTCAACTGTCCTGGTATGCCATATGTATAAATTATTCATTCCTTTTGAGCTAAAATTAGACTTGGGTTTTTCTGTGGGAAAAAAAAAAAAAAGTGGCTTTCTCTTATCTCAGGCATGCAGCGGAGGAGAAGGAAAATCTTGGATACTTCAGTGGCATACGTGCGGGGGGAGGAGAATTTGGCCGGCTGGCGGCCCCGGGGAGACAGCCTCATCCTAGAGCACCAGTGGGAGTTGGAGAAGCTGGAGCTCCTGCACGAGGTACTGGGGGGAAGGCAGGGGCGGGCGAACTCTGGGGCGAAATGCCCCAAATATCATCTTATGCTCAGCTGCTGCCTGTGACCAGGGCTTGGCAGTTCTCCGTCACAGTGGAGGTGTGATATAGTACTTTGCTTATTAAGACCTTGATGACCTTGCATTTGCTGGTCTTCTTAGGTGGAGAAAACCCGCCACTTTCTGCTGCTCCGTGACAGACTGGGTGACAGCATCCCCAAATCCCTGAGTGACTCGTTGTCCCCCAGCCTCAGCAGCGGGACCCTCAGCACCTCCACCAGCATCTCCTCTCAGATCTCAACCACCACCTTTGAAAGTGCCATCACACCCAGCGAGAGCAGTGGCTACGACTCAGCAGACATTGAAAGCCTGGTGGATCGAGAGAAAGAGCTGGCTACTAAGGTGGGACTCCCTGTCTCTGCTGAGCACTTCCCTCTGAGGCTCTGTGAGCTAGTCTTTCTGTTTTCTCTTTTGCATTTTCATCTTTCTTTGAGGGTCTCTGATTCAAGGCCTGTGCTGACACTGTGAATATAGGAGTAAAGAAGACTTAATTTCTACCCTTAATAAGTTTACAGGCAAGTTGGTGGCTAGCTTTTAATAGAGGTGTGATCTGAAATCCTGTGGGAGGCAGAGGAGAGGCCTGCCCAGGAGGGCACTCATGAGCTGACCTTGGGAGGATACACAGGCGAGAGCCAGCAATGTACTGCATGACCAGTGTGAGGGAATCCGTGCAGGAGAGGGACAGGAGATGGAGTTGGGGAAACAGGCCAGGGCCAGATCACGAAGAGGCTGGGTGCTGGACTAAAGCATTCAGAGTGACCTGGGAATGCTTCAAATGGGTATTTGTGTTTTAGAAAGATTTCTTTGGCAGTGCTAAAGAGGCTAAATTTGTGGTGAGGAGACTAGAGGCAGAAAGAATTCTTTATTTCCATAATCCAGATGAGAAATGATCAAGTTTTTTAACTATGGTGGGAGTATGTGGGATGAAGAAGAATCGTGAGAGAGATGTTTGGAAGGTAAAATCCACATTGTTTGTGCCTGGATACCACGGGAGCTGGCAGAGGGCTTGTTGGCATGTGGGTCTGGGCAACTGGATGACAATGGAATATAGAAAAAAGAGGGAGTCTGTGATTGTTTCAGTAATCGAATGGTCATCTAGTTGATTTAGGAACATGTCATCTAGAAATCTCCATGCCTGTTAGTACCAACACGAGTTGAGAATTAGAGATGCCATTGCATTCTTAAACACTTTAAACTGTGGTGTTTGCAGTAATTCACTTTTGCAGTTTTGAGAATGGCTTTTTATCCACTCCTATTATCATCTTTATTAGGCAGGTCCAAGGCTTCCCTTGCTATATACCTAGCTAATTTCCCAGGTTATTTGAGTAGCACCTGAGCTCCACTGTGGGTCTTAGGCATGTTATTTTCCCTCCCTGCTTTAATTCAGGGCTTTGTTTAACCATCAAAACTTACTCTTCTCATTCTCTTCCCTAGTGCCTGCAACTTCTCACCCACACTTTCAACCGAGAATTCAGCCAGGTGCACGGCAGCATCAGTGACTGCAAGGTGAGCAGCTCATGTTTTCTGTCCTCAGGTTCTGCTGCTTTTAGGTGGCTTGAGATGGGCCTGGTGTTATGTCTGAGGATATCTGACATATCTCCTCCTGCATTTATTTATTTACTTTTTCAGTCAGAACACTGACTTCTGAAGATGAACATATCCTTCTCTGTCTCTTAGACCAATTACCAGATGGGAAACATTTGGCTTTTCCCTGGATCCCTTGGAGAAGAATATTCTGTTGAGGGTGATATGTTATTATGTAGCAGGGCACAGCAAGTCCTGAGGCTCTTGGTGGCATGAAATTTTGTTGTCCTTGACAGAGAGTGAGGTGAACACTCTCGAGAGAGCTTCTGCTTCACTCTCCTCCCGTCATCATCCCCTTTCCTGCTCTTCCCTAGACACACCAAGCTTTCCACCTTGGGTCTGTGTACACGGCCTGTTTATTTTTGTCTGGAATAATCTTCCAGATAGTCCCATGATTAGCTTCCTTAGCTATTTCATCTTTCTGCTCAGATATTGCCTCCTTGAAGTGAATTCCTTTAACCATCCTCTGTGAAGCCAGCAGGTCTCTGAAACTTTTTAATCTGCTTCCCTGCTTTCTGTTTTGCTGTAGCATTGATCCCTGCCTGACACTTCTTAAAGTGTTTGTTGACTGGTTGATTCTCTGCCTTCTCCATTTAGAATGTAGGCTTCAGGAGGGCAGGGCCCCTGCCATGTTCTTAGAACAGTACCTGTTGTTCTTAGTGCTTGGCATGCATAGACAGGGTCATTTAGTCAATGAAGCAGGCTATCGCAGTATAAAATGCAGGCATATTTTATAAATATGAAAAGCAAGCCTTGCCTCTTTTGTAAATATCTTTATTCCTATTGTGACACTTAGGCCATAAAATATTTGTAGAAATTGTTTTCTTGAAAGACCCGAAACACAGGAGATGTGTGAATGTAAGGTCCCTGGCTGCCAAAGCTGCTCGCTGCAGAGGTCCTTGTGTCCATCTGAATCTCACTTGCCTTGCTCTGTTTTCTTCCAGTTGTCCGATCTCTCTCCCATCGGCCGGGACCCCTCTGTGTCCAGTTTTAGTAGTTCTACCCTCACTCCCTCCTCTACCTGCCCCTCTTTGGTGGACGCAAGGAGCAACTCCTTGGATCAGAAGTAAGTACCCAGACTTCACCGAGAGAAGCTAATGTGAGAACCAAGGTAAAAGCCAACCTTCTTCTTGCTCAGTGGTTCCCAGCTAAGGGCAGCACCATCTCCCAGGCAGCACTGGAAGATATGTGGGGGCCTTTTCTGGATGTCACAGTGGCTTGGAAGGTGCTCCTGTCACCTCTGAATGTCATACCTTCCTAAATCTCTGCACCATATCACTGACTCCTCTTCTTCATCCCCCTTTGCTTGATTTGTTCTTCAGTTCACAACCCTGGTTATCTCCCCATTCATATCAGACATGGGAAGCCCCATCTAGGGAAAAATATTTTGAAATGACTTTGGAAAAAATATTTTAATGACACAGCCAAATATATAGGTAAGAGTAATAGAGACCAAGTCTAGGTCTCATGACTTAATCATTATAATCACTGCTGTGCTGTTGCTGTCAGTCTCCTTCTCCCTGTCCCCATTTGTTATGCTTACCTGTCTGAACCCACCTGGTTCTCATCCAACTGTCTGTCTTCCTGTATCAGTACTGACACAGTGGGCTGCAGAAAACAGCACAACAGGGTGATTTAGTTGAATTTCACTGCCATCAACTGTAAGAAATTATTTATATGCCACTAAAAAAACTTCCCTGTTGGCGCTAGTGGTAAAGAACCCACCTGCCAATGCAGGAGACCTAAGACACATGGATTTGATCCCTGGGTTGGGAAGATCCCCTGCAGGAGGGCATGGCAACCCACTCCAGTATTCTTGCCTGGAGAATCCCATGGACAGAGGAGCCTGGAAGGCAATGGTCCATAGGGTCACAAAGAGTCAGACATGACTGAAGTGACCTAGCACCTAGTGTGCAAGAAAGCCAAAGCACTGTCACTGCAATGTGACATGCCATCAATTATAAGATGTATCCCAATTCGAGAAACACTGAAGTGTGAGAAAAACGGGCTTTTTGGAGTTAGTGAGATACAGTTGACTAGACCAAGCTGATCTATAAAGATAACACAGAGCTCAGGAATTGTCTCTCACAGCAGCTTTGCTCCAAACGATCACATGGGAGCCCAGTTCTTATTTGTTGTGTGCTCCACTGGTCCTTCAGGCAGTGGTTCTGACTTTAGAGACATCAACCTCATCTGGGAGGCCTGTGAGAGCCCAGATGGCTGAGCCCCATCCAGGGTTTCTGATTCCACATGTCTGAGCTGAAGCCAGAGAATCTGAATCTCTAACACTCTTTTCAAGTGAAGTTGATGCTGCTGATCAGGGACCTCACCTTGAGAACCCCTGCCCTAGGTGCTGCCCTTGGTGTGGCCTGGGGACTAGACAGGAGCATACCAGGGAATGGTCTTTATACTCCTCAGCCTACTGTTCAGAGGGCTTCCGGACAAGAGGGAAGACTGAGAGACTCACTGGTCATCAGTGAGAATTTCCTTTGTGTTAATAACTGCTGAAGGATGACACCCAGTGGATGTAGGATTAATTACCTTTTGGATGCCAGCTCTGTCTTCTTAGCCAGGCTCTGAGGACCTGATATTTGCAGGGTCCCTGGTGTTTGGGGAGAAGCATTGTTTTGTGCATTGACCTCATGGACGCTCTTGGTACCCCCTTTATTCCTAACCTCTGTCTCTTTTCAAGGACACCAGAAGCCAATTCCCGGGCCTCTAGTCCCTGCCCAGAATTTGAACAGTTTCAGATTGTCCCACCTGTGGAAACGCCCTATTTGGCCCGAGCAGGAAAAAATGAATTTCTCAATCTTGTTCCAGATATTGAAGAAATTAGACCGGGGTGAGTACTGTATGGAACAGAGATGCCAGGTATTAGAAGACAGATTAGCAGGAATTCACTTCCAACTGTTATGCTCAAGTCTAATGCAGATGGACCCAGAATGCAGGATCGACACTGGGTTCTGCTCCAGGTGTATCTCCGTCCCCCTCATCTGACATGGCCTGCCAAATAGATCATTGCCTGTTTCCTTCAAACAACGTGGCCTCAGTCTGTTTTGATGGCCTTCAGCTTATGATCACTTAATTTTTCTGAGGAACTAACTTCTGCTGACCTGTCCTTTCAGCTCAGTGGTCTCCAAGAAAGGATATCTGCATTTCAAGGAGCCCCTGTCCAGCAACTGGGCTAAACATTTCGTTGTGGTCCGTCGCCCTTACGTCTTCATCTATAACAGCGACAAAGACCCTGTGGAGCGGGGCATCATTAACCTGTCCACAGCGCAGGTGGAATACAGCGAGGACCAGCAGGCCATGGTGAAGGTCAGTCCTGCTCTCTTCGCTGTTCATCGCCGTGCACGGCCTGCCCTTTTGAGTTCTGAACTCTGTCGTGTATTGCAGAATATCTCTTTTGTGTTTGGTGTCTCTGAACCATCCATGTGAAGGGCCGTGTGCCCTCTGAATGTAGCAGGTGGCCACCATTGTTCAGTATCCATAGGAACCTTCTTGTTCTCCTGGGTCTCTTCCAGACACCAAACACCTTTGCCGTGTGCACCAAGCACCGTGGGGTCCTTTTGCAGGCTCTCAACGACAAAGACGTGAACGACTGGTTGTACGCCTTTAACCCGCTCCTTGCAGGCACAATACGGTAAGAAGCTCTTCTTGTGTTTCCTTCCTCTCCTTGGCTGTTGGTTCCAGGGATGTCAGCATAAACAGGAATGAAAGCCTTGTTGCGAACATGTTTCTCTGGTTACATTTGAACCCAGTTAATCTGTTGCTTCGACTTGTTCTTCTTAAGGGGGCTGCAGCTAGAGGCTGTGGGACTGAGTAAAGGAAAGACTGGGAGAACCTTAATGGTCACCAGTGTTCACTGTGCGATCCAACCTCAGACCCCGAGAGGGGCCTCTGTCCCAGGACCCTGAGTGAGAAGGACCATCGGCTGACCTGTTTGTCCAGGGGCCTAACAACTGGGCCTGCAGTGCAGGATGGGAGGACGAAGGACATGAAGGAGGGGCACAGAAAAGCAGACCTACGGGGCAGGGCCCCCTGAATCCCAGCCTCCAACCCTGTGTCTATCTCATCCTCTCATCCCTTTGTCGCCTGCAGGTCAAAACTCTCCCGCAGATGCCCGAGCCAAGCGAAGTACTAGGTGACTGCCGAGCACCCTCACCCGCCTTCCGAGAGATAAAGAAAGTGTTTCCCCTCATTTCTCTTTGTGATCCTTGACGGTTACTCTTGTGTGTGATCCTGTGGCTTAACTACTCGTCCCTCTCGTCCAGCACTTTTTCTAGTGCTTCTGGTCCCCATTCCCATTGCTCTGTACTCTTTTCTTTTTTCCTGTGCTGAGAATCTTGTTAGAAGCATGTGGTCTAACAAAAGTGGGGAAAAAAACACACAAAAACACACACACAAAAACCCCAAGGAAATCCAAATTATTTTTTGGTGTACTTTGGCTTCCTTTTGTATGATAGGTCCCCATTATGACCACTGACATCTGTGCTGCTGTCTTTGGATATCCCTGTCTGTTTTTCAAGACACCACAATACTTCTTTCTTTTCTCTGTTTGGGATATAATTTTAACTTTTCTTGGGTGGCTTAGAGACTAAAGGAGGAGACATCTAGTCTTTTTAGAACCTAAGGGGAAGAATCTTACCCTTCCCCTTTCTGTTGCTTCTTGCCATGACTAATCCCTGCATTTTCCATTCAGGGAAACAAATGGTTGTAGTGAGCTTAAAGGTGGGAAGGTGTATTCTCTGAAATTGGGGCTTATTTAGAACATAGCTATGTAATTTTAACATAGTGGAAGAGAGGAGAAGAGAGGGACTTTTCAGCAGGTTTGGGACAGCGGCCGCTGTTGACCGTGTTAGAAGAGAAGAACCAGGGCTGTTGCCAGTGGGTCTCACAGGCCCAGGGGCCTTGGTGGTGGTGGTCTGGAGGATGCCAGTGTTCCCTCACAGGAGGGCTCCTTGAGCGGTTTGTCTCACTGGGAGGGAGCCTCTTCTGAGTCCCAGTTCTGTTCTGGGCATTAGTGATGGTGGTGGCTCAGTTTGGATTTCCTGCCGTGATGTCATACACAAATATCCCATCAGGAGGGAGTGTCTGCCTTCCTGGTGATAAACCTGATGGTCTTTGTTATCATCATGATTATGGTAAGGCTGGGTAGTGACCTTGTGATGGTTATAGCTCCCTTTGATCAAAGAAACGTAGCTCTAAGAGTACACTTGAACAGAGGAGCCTGGCGTACTGCAGTCCATGGGGTCACAAAGAGTCGGACATGACTAAGTGACTGAACAACAAAATACACTGGGAAGCCTCCCTCTGAATCCAGTGGCCGTTTTCAGTGATCCTCGTCCAGTTGGAAATCCTGTCAGTGATACTTGTCTCCCTCCGTGAACAAATAGATAAACGAACGTGGCAGGGTTTGCTTTTTGGACCCCAAAGTTATAACAGACTGCCTCGCACCACCAAAAGCAAAAGGACACCTGGGGGCAGAGATGCAGTTCCACCTGAACCCCGGCCCCAGACATAGCTGGTTGTCTCCTCCGTGGAAATCCTGCCAGAGGGGAGAGGAGCCCTCTGCCCACAGCCTCCTGCTGTGACAGAACAGGCTCTCCTGCTGCCGGAGGCCTTGGCAGAAGATGCGCCGCCTCTTCCAGCTGCAGTGAGTGTCCCAGGAATGAACAGGAGAGGAGCCTCCGGGTACTTCGGTTGCTTTCCAGTTGACTTGGGGATGTCCTCTACCATCCTTTCCCGCCCTTGCTCACACCTTTCTTTGACCATCCCCCAGGCCATCAGGAAAGTGTCTGCTCGCTCCCACTTTGTGGAGACCAGAGGTCCCCAGTCTTGAGGGCACTGACTCTCGGAAGGCAAGGGGGAAGGGCCCACGCGCTCCTCAGAACAGGTGCTGGGCAGGCGCGTCAGCACCCAGACTGTGGCCTTCCTGCCGGGGCTCATCTTCTGGCTTCATTCATAATTGCTTTGCAAAGAGGAGGAAAAGGAAGTCACTGGAGAGCTGAACAAGAGAAAGAAGAGTAATCAAAGGCTATGGCCTTACCTGAAAAATTATTAAGGAAAACTGTAGTAGATTTTTAAACTCTTCCTCTCCTTAAATGAAACATAGGTCACTAACCCTAATGTTACTTGTTTTCTAAGTGGTACTTGAGACTTTAACGTAGTTAGAGGTTTCTTTTCTAATGGGTACACTATGCCCTTCCAGTGTCTACTCAAACCCAGGGTCTGTTTTTGCTTAGAGACAGCTTCCTGGGCTGAAATTAAGTAATTTCAGGGAACAAAGATGAGATTCGAAGGTTAACGTTTAGAGTTAGGCCATGGATGCTGCTGCTGTTAGTCTGACAGGAGGACCCATGTCTGCGACTGAAGGAGGTGGGGGAAGCGGAGGGAGAGAGGAATCAAGTGACAGACTGACATGGCTTGTTTTTGCTTCTCACTTGAACAAAACTGACTGGGAAAGTCTTTGCTTTGGGATGTCAGATACTGTGACAGGCTGAGGTCAGAAGGCCTAGTGAGGCAGCGGGGTGCGGCCATGGCTCACCTGTACAGCCCCCACAGGGGCCCCTCTTCTCTAGGGACCTATTTTCAGATTAAAGCTGGAGCAAGGGTTGATGTTCCCTTTCTAGGCAGGCCCGTCCCCACTTTCAAGCTCTGAGAGGGAATTTATAGCAGGAATTATGAGGCTTTTGTGGAAAAGGAAAAGTGAAAGAACTTAAATCTTTAAGGTAGCTACCTTTTAAGGTAGTTTTTGGGTTTTCTTTTTCCCCTAATGCACTCTTTTAAGCAAGCAGAATAATAAAGCAAGGAAGAACACTCATACAAAGTAAGGAGAAATGAGTGCTATTTAAAAGTAACCATCTCCTCCCCGCATCCTCCTTACTCCTGTCAGAGCAGAAGATGGTCCCACGGCTTCCACCAGACAGGTGTCCACACCCTCCTTGTCTCTGCGCCTGCCTAGGGGTCAGTCAGCTCCCGGGCCGGGCTCTGCGGGGTCAGCCAGCCCGCGCACGGCCACCAGCGCAGGGAGGGGCTGCCTCTGGCAGCTGGGTGGGAACTTGAATTCCAGTCCATTTTTATAATGTGAGGGAAGTTGAGGGAAATGATTTCTCCCAACTAAGAAACCACTAGTTTTTTCCCCTTCAGCTGTATAGAACTTACACAACTGCTCACTTTCAATGGGGTTTTTCAGCTCTTTTAAGATGAAGGAATTAGTTAAATCACTGCAAGATCTTTTGGTACCTAAAGTAAAAACGACTTCTCCTGGCACATATATCAAAGCAAAGACTTTGTTGCCTGCTGCTTGCTGTCTAATTTACAGGGATATTTAATTTTTTAAGGTATTTGTATATTTACATAGCTGTAATTAATTGCACATTGAACTGGAAAAGCAAGGTGATGCGCTCGTAGCACCTGTCGGTACTTGGCACCCCTCATCCCGGTTCCACTCGGCTTCTCCATCAGGGCTTGTCCATTTCTTGTTTGGTGTGGGTCCTTCGTTTTTCCCTTTTGGTTCCCTTTTTAAAATGTGATTGTTAACCTGCTCTTTAAAAAGAAGAGACTAATCCTGCTGCTGCTCTCAGAAGGTTTGCTGAATGTATTTTCAATAGGACTCTTAACGCCTGTGCGCTGCAGCTGCCCCCTGTGGCCTGTGACACTTCACCAAGGTGTGGCCAGGCCGTGACCGTGTAGCGGGAACGGATCGACTTGTGTTTCCTTAGTAAATAAACGGCTTGATCGGCTGAGAGACTCCCTGCTGCTGTTGTTCAAAAGGCCATTTATGAAACTTGTATTTGAGCCCCATCAAATCTTAGGAAAGCGTCTGATCGCTTAAAGGAAGGAATCAAGAGTTGATATAAATTTCATGTTACAGAGTCACAGCCAAATGGCCTGTGCTCAGATAGGAGGTCCCAGCTGAGGTTGGTCTCTTGCCAAACCCTGGCTGTCGCATGTTGTTTTCACGTCTTCGAGTTCATCCTTTTCATTTGCACATCCTGGCATCAGTTCACCTGAGGAACCCAGCAGCCTTCTATGAGTCGTCCCCAACTTGGTGGTTCTGAAGCATTTGTCCCGCGAGACTTCGGGTCTCGTCACCCTCCTCGTGCACAACCACAAGACCCGTGAAGCATAAGTGGCCTTTTTGAACCAAGACTTTGCAAACTGATCTCTCCCCAGGGAAGGAGTTGAGCACATTAGCAACAATGTACATTATTAATTTCAGATTTTCATTTTCATGTTTTATTATGTAAATATGATCTGACGTTCGGAGCTTGAGTATACAGAATGTAAATATAGTTCTTGTATTTGTACTAATTCTCGTTCTTTTGCTGTATAGCCTTAGATGTGCAATGCAGACATTATCTAACTGTGTATGGTAACCTTGCATCACGGAACTATTAGTAAACGAGGTCATATTAATAAAGGTACAACCAGTGCATCAGAAGGCTTTTGATGTGCATTTATTCTTGCACCCTTTGAAAGGTATTTACGCAAAGATTTTTCTTGACTAGGAAAGATACTGCTCTTCTGGGAAAAGCGTCACAATGCCATGACATACATGTTCCTTTCTGAGAATTCCAAACAACAGTTATTATGTAACTATTGTGGTGTTGTTTCTTTGAAAGTACTCTCCTCCCAGGTATGGGAGTGGCTATTCTAGATGGAAGATTTGTCCCTTTTTTCACGTATCAGTGAGTCTGTAGTGTGTGGTATGGTAGTGATTCTGTAGGTGGTACAGTGGTTGGGATGTTCACTGTATCAGTTTAACAAGTTCCCATTGTGAGCAGAGCAGAGCAGGGGCCACTGTCCTGGGTGTGTGGGGAGGAGTGGAAGCAGGGAGTTAAGGCGACATTCAGGCGAAAAGCATCAACTCAGTTCCCACGCATCTACCTGTGCCCACGTGAGCTGGATGCTGATGACTCGGCAGCGAACCAGACAGGCCTGGTTCCCGTGGCCCTCCCATTCCGGTAATGGAAGATACTCGCTACACAAATTTAAAGTGTTACAGAGCAGAGTAAAGCTGAATAAAATGTTAGAAGGGATGGGAGGGAAAGAGGCGTCCTTTTAGGTGTGTGGGCAGAGAAGGCCTCTGCGGGAGATGACATGAGAGTAGACTCGGTAAATGAACGAGTGAGCCACGCCAGGTGCATGTGCACTCAGTCGTGTCCAACGCTTTGTGACCCATGGACTGTAGCCGCCAGGCTCCTCTGTCCACGGGATTCTCCAGGCAAGAATACTGGAGTGGGTTGCCATTTCCTCCTCCAGGGGATCTTCCCGACCCAGGGATCGAACCTGCATCTCCTGCATTGGCAGGTGGGTTCGTTACCACTGCACCACCTGGGAAGCCTGAGCCATGCAAATCTCTGGGCACAGAGGTGGTCTCCAAGCAGGGGAGATAAGTACTTGAGGCAGCTGTGTCCTCAGAAGGTTCCAGAATAGGGAGGTGGCCCAGGAGGAGACAGGAAGTAGTCAGGCCTGGGTGGTTTCAAGGGCTTAGGTAACTAATTTCTTTAGAGTAAATAGGAACCAAGGGAGGATTTTGAGAAGATACATCCCATGATCTTATTTGTGTGTTTTGTTTGTTTAAATCTTTTAAATATTTATTTGGCTGCTCTGGTTGGGATTCTTGATCTTTGTTGCAGCATGCAGGCGGGTTCTTTCTTATGGCATGTGGGATCTAGTTCCCAAGCCAAGGATCGAATCCGGCCCCTCTGCATTGGGAGTAGGGAGTCTTAGCCACTGGACCACCAGGTAAGTCCTTTATTTATGTTCTTAAAAAGGCCATTCTGGAAAGCAGCCTGTGTGTGTAGAGACAGGGGCGTGTGGAGGAAGAGGGACCACATGGGAAGTTATTATCCTAGTGTTGAGGGTTGGAGTTGGGGGATGGAGGCTTGGACTGAGAGCAGCAAATCTGGGGAGAAAGGGTCAGATTCAGGACATGTTATCCTGTTAGAACTTGGAGTTTGCTGAGTGACTGCATGTAGAGAAAGAAGGAAGGTAACTCCTGGGATGCATGCCTGAGCAAACGGGACAGACTTGCCTTTCCCTGGGGTGAAGGAGGCTGGAGGAGAACGGCAGAGGGCGGTACTGAGTGGATGACTTGGCTGGCCTGTTCACTCTGAGACATCAAGTGCTCCCACCTGCAGGTGTGCTCCCTGAGGCAGCTGAATGTACTCGTTGGATTCAGGGGGAGAGGTTGGGCTGGAGACACATTTAGGAACTGTCACATGAAGGTGACAATAAAGGCAAGATGGACTTCCCTGGCAGTCCAGTGGTTAAGAATCTGCCTTGCAATGCAGGGGACAAGGATTCAGTTCCTGGTTGGGGAACTAAGATCCTACATGCCACGGGGCAACTAAGCCCGGCACTGCAATAAAGAACCCACAAGCTGCAACTAAGATCCGCCAAGGACAAAAATAAGTAAATCAACAAAGGTAAGAGGTGAGGAGATCTGGGGAGCAAGAAGCTGATGAGAATCAGCTCTGTGGCCTGGGGCAGTCGGGCGAGGGGATGACAGCAAAGCCCAGGAGAAGTGGTCATGAAGAGGGCATGGTATTTGGCAACCAAGTTAAGGAAGTATGTGAAGATGGAGGAAGTGACGACTGTGTCCAGTGCAGCTGACCAGTTAAAATAAGAACTGAGCAGTGACCACAGGTTTTGGCAACGAGGAGGTTCGAAGAAGTTTGAGGGACCAGTGGAATGCCATCACTGCTTCCCAGTTTCATAGCCAACTGAGAAGGCAGAAGGGCAATCAAAATTTCTCCTTCATTACCATTAAAACTGCGATTGGAGAATGTGGCTTAGGTCTGGGGTTTAATGGATTCCCTAATCCTGAATGTCAGAATTAGAGGGTGGGCAGCAGTGTGTCTTGAGCTTTAATGTGCACTAGACTCCCCTGTGGGTTGTACTAAATGCAGATTCAGATTGAGGAGGCCTGGAGTGGGGCCTGAGACCCTACATGTCTCATAAGCTTCCATGTCAGCTGAGAAGTTCCCTGATGGCAGCTGAGAGCCCCAAAGAGAGAAAATGGCTGGCTTGGCCATGCCAGGGGCTCCTTCCAAACTCTGGCAGTTTCATTTCTCTCCTATGTGGGGCTGATGGAAGCAGGAATGATCCAGTAACAGAGTCACTTCACATGGGAGGAGAAAATGGTGCCTCCGCTCAGGTGAGGTCGTCCACAAGTAGAACGTCTTCTGAGTGGTGCCAAAGAGAGTCTAGCTGGATTAGGTGCCAGGGAAAGTGGGAGGAGGGAAGGTTGAGTGAGGAGTACAGTGGGGAGGGGGGCGGGGGAGACATGGGGTTACGGAGAAGTTTTTATTTTTATTCTAAAGCAAGGTGATAGGCCAGCATGTGTGTCTGCTGATGGGGATGAATGAACTGGAAGGGAAACATGGGTGTTGTGAACCCCTGGATGTGGCCGGCAGGGTTGGAGCCAAGACAAGAGGGGAGGTCAGACCCAGGTCCTGTGGGGAGCAGCACGGTTTATCCTAAGTGCTAGAAGGTGATGCCAAGTTGTGGGCAGCCCCCAGACAGACAGCTAAGTGACAGAGTTGGAGCGGGTCGTCCTGGTCACTGGTTTTCCTTGGACTCATTGGTCAACTGTAGGCCATGTCTTCCTGAACTCTACTGGACTTTTTGCTTAAACTGCATTAGTTTTTATAAAGTGGGTTGTCTTCTGCACTTGGCCTCATCCAGGGTCTCGTGGCCACCATGGTGCTCACAAAGCTGATAGCACAGAGCATCAGGAGGGTCCGTGGAACTCTGTGTGTTCATTTAATGCATCACTCCCACATCTGATTTTTCCTGGCATTCCACTTTCAATTTTAGAAACTTCTGGTCTCTGCACAGTCCTAAATCTTTAGCTTTTCAGAGCACATCACATGCTTACATTATTGCTTTTAGAATATATCAGTTCAGTTCAGTCACTCAGTCATGTCTGACTCTTTGCAACCCCATGGACTGCAGCACGCCAGGCTTCCCTGTTCATTACCAATACCTGGAGCTTGCTCAAACTCATGTCCATTGGATCAGTGATGCCATCCAACCATCTCATCCTCTGTTATCCCCTTCTCTTCCTGCCTTCAATCTTTCCCAGCATCAGGGTCTTTTCCAATGAGTCAGTTCTTCACATCAGGTGGCCAAAGTATTGCAGCTTCAGCTTCAGCATCAGTCCTTCCAATGAATATTCAGGACTGACTTCCTTTATGATTGACTGACTGAGTCTCCTAGCAGTTCAAGCGACTCTCAAGAGTCTTCTCCAAGAACACAGTTAAGAAGCATCAATTCTTCAGCGCTCAGCTTTCTTTATGGTCCAGCTCTCACATCCATACATGGTTAATGGAAAAACCATAGCTTTGACTAGATGGACCTTTGTTGGCAAAGTAATGTCTCTGCTTTTTAATATGCTGTCTAGGTTGGTAATAGCTTTTCTTCCAAGGAGCAAGCATCTTTTAATTTCATGGCTGCAGTCACCATCTGCAGTGATTTTCAAGCCCAAGAAAATACAGTCTCTGGGTTTTTTCAAAAATCACACTTTCTTTCTACCTACTGTGTAAGCAAGCCATTTGAGATCAGCTGTGGGGATTATACAGCAAGTGAGAGACCGTATAATCAAATCCACTCCAACTAGTACGTGACTGACACACCCTCTTATGTAAGTAAGTCAAGCAAAGGATTGGACCTGGGGAGCTTTGCAGGAAAGGGTTGTTTCTGTAGAATTTCTGCTTAGACTTTGATTTGGGATTTGGGGAGTTAGGGCAAGGCAAAAAAAATCAAAAAATGATAAGATGAAAAGTGAGTTAACTTGAGCATTATAAGCCAAGAGCTTGAGGGTTTTCTAAAAACTAGAGGTCAGCCTGGAGCCATGACCCAGTCATCCTGGATCTACCCTCTTCATCTTAGGGGAGACTTGGCTTTCTCCCAGCCCTGCTCTCTTTAAACCAGTCTGCAGTAGTTTTCCAACCATATTGGGAAGCAGTATTTTTTCCTTTTTGCTGGTTGTTAACACTTTAACAAAGACATGCGAGGCTGTGTAGCACATACCATTAATAATAGAATAAAAACTGATTGGCAGTTTAATTTGACATTTAACATGTTTGCCTAAAATGATGCTTCACAGAAGTAGCTTGGGTGTGTCTAGATGTTTAGTCACATTGACTCAGCATAATTTTTCCCTTGCTAAATCTCAGACTAGAGCAATCAATTTTTTTTTTCCTGCAGCAAAATCTGATAGTAGGTTTTCTTTGTAACGGAGTCTCACAGAAAAAGGAAATAGTTGCAAAAAAGTTGAAAGTTCTGAGAGGCATGAAGGCCTTCTTGAAGAAAGCAGTTACAATTGTGTTAAGTTCTGCCTTGTAAAATTATTACAAGTGCTGTTTGTTCCCCAAAAATAGTCATTGAAAGTTCAATTTACCTTTCCACTTTAAGTCAACTACACGTCTCTAACATACAGATACACCCAGTTTCTCTGTGACAGTATTTCTCTGTGAGTTTGCTTAAGTATGGACTGCTTATCTGATTAGGAAAGAGTGCTGGGCTCAGCTCTAGCAGACTTGGGTTAAAGTTCAGTTCTGCCACAAATTAGCTGAGAAAGTCAGCTTCCCTGAGCTGAGTTTCTTATTTCAAATTAGACAGTATTAATAGTGGTACCTTGAAATCATACAGCATTGGAAATTCTCAGGGAATTTTCATGTTGTTTTTCAGTTGCTCAGTTGTGTCCAACTCTCTGCAACCCCATGGACTGCAGCACGCCAGATGCCGGTGGGCTTCGCTGTCTCCTGGAGTTTGCTCAGACTCATGTCCATTGAGTCAGTGACGCCATCTAACATTTTACCCTCTGCCACCCCCTTCTCCCTCTGCCTTCAGTCTTTGCCAGCATCAGGGTCTTTTTCCAGTGAGTTGACTCTTTGCATCAGGTGGCCAAATTATTGGAGCTTCAGCTTTAGCATCAATTCTTTCAATGAACATTCAAGGTTGATTTCCTTTAGGATTGACTGATTTGATATCCTTACAGTCCAAGGGACTCTCAAGAGTCTTCTCCAACACCACAGTTCAAAAGCATCAATTCTTCGGCGTGCAGCCTTCTTTATGGTCTAACTCTCACATCTGTACATGACTACTGGAAAAACCACAGCTTTGACTACATGGATCTTTGTTGGCAAAGTGATATCTCTGGTTTTTAATATGCTGTCTAGGTTTGTCGTAGCTTTCCTTCCAAGGAGCAAGCGTCTTTTAATTTCATGGCTACAGTCACTGTCCGCTGTGATTTGGGAGAACAAGAAAATAAAATCTGTCAGTGCTTCCACATTTCCCACTTCTGTTTGCCATAAAGTGATGGCACTTTCATAGACATTAGCTTACTCTGATATGAGGAATAAAGCAGGACACACGGAAAGTGGTGCCCTGTGGTCAAGGGACTGTTAACCCCTAGATGATGGCAGGAGTTTGGGGAGGTTCCATTCTGTTTGCCCTTTATGAAGCTTCTCTGCATTTTCTGATTCTGGGTCTCTCTCATTTGCTACAAGGCTGAGGTGTCAAATGCAGTCTGTGGAAGAGGATGGCGATCTCTGGAATAAAAAATACATAACTAAATATAAGATTTTTATATTTTTTCTCTTAATTTTTTCTCTTAATTGAAAAATATATCAGATTATTTGAACTAGTAATTATAACATGTATTATTGGACTTACCATATATATTGATAAAAAATACATGACAGTAATAGAAAACAGGAGAGGGAGAAAATGGAGCTATATTGTAGCACACATTCTATATTTATGTGAAACTTTCAATATTAAGCTGAAGTACATTATAATAAATTAAAGATGCATATTGTAATCCCTAGACAACCACTTTTCATTCCAATCAGTCTTCATTCCAATCCCAAAGAAGGGCATTGCCAAAGAATATTCAAACTACTGCACAATTGCACTCATTTCATACGTTAGCAAGGTAATGCTCAAAATCCTTCAAGCTAGGCTTTACAGTATATGAACCTAGAGCTTCCAGATGTACAAGCTGGATTTTTAAAAGGCAGAGGAAACCAGAGATCAAATTGCCAACATCCGCTGGATCATAGAAAAAGCAAGAGAATGCCAGAAAAATATCTACTTCTGCTTCATTGACTAGCTAAAGCCTTTGACTTTCTTAAAGAGATGGGAATGCCAGACCACTTTACTTGCCTCCTGAGAGACCTGTATGCAGGTCAAGAAGCAACAGTTAGAACTGGATGTGAAACAATGAACTGGTTCAAAATTGGGAAAGGGGTACATCAAGGCTGTGTATTGTCACCCTGCTTATTTAACTTTAATGCAGAGTACATCAAGCAAGATCCAACCATATGTTCTCTACAAGAGACCCTTTAGATTCAAAGACAAAAATAGTTTGAAAAATTTACCACATAAACAGTAATCACAGGAGAGCTTTAAACGCTATGTTAATACCTGACAAAACTGACTTTTAAGGCTTCCATGGTGGCTCAGTGGTAATTAATCCACCTGCCAATGCAGGAGACATGGGTTCGATACCTGGTCCAGGAAGATCCCACATGCCATGGAGCAACTAAACCTGTTCACATCTACTGAGCCTGTGCTCTAGAGCCCAGGAGTGGCAACAAGAGAAGCCACTGCAATGAGAAACCCATACACCACAACTAGAGAATAGCCCTCACAGCAATGAAGACCCAGCACAGCCAAAAAAAAAACACCACCAAATTTTAGAAACAAAGAATATTTCACATTGATAAGGGGGGTCAACAGAAAGTTATAACTATTACAAATGTATATGGATCTAGCTTCAGAAGCAAAATCTTACAGAACTTAAAGAGTTAAAATACATGAGGTAAATCTTAACAGAAAAGAGAAATAGACAGCTGAAAATTCACAATTAAAGTTCTCAACAAATTAGGACTAGAGGAGAAATCCCTCAGCCTTATGAAAGGCAACTATGAAAAACCTAAACTAACACACTTAACAGTGAAAAACTGAATGCTTTCCCTCCAAGATGGGGAACAAGGCAAGTATGTCTCCTTTCACCACTTCAACATAGTACTTGAGACTGTAACCATTACAACAGGTAAAGAAAAGAAAAGGTGTTCAGATATGAAAGAAGTAAAATTGTGTTTATTAAAAGATGACATGCTAAAAAAAGAAAAAAAAAAAAAAGATGACATGCTTGCAGATGACAAAGTCTCCAGACAGAAGATCAACGTACACATATTAGTTGTGTTTCTTTGTATGAATAATAATCTGAAAATGAGATTAGAAAAATTTCATCCACAGTAGGAGCAAAAATTGTATTTGGAATACATCTAATGAAGGAAGCAAAGACTCTATACTCAGACTACAAAACACTACTGAAGCAAAGAAGATCTAAATCAATGGAGATGGCAACTCTTCCAAATAATCTATAGCTTCAGTACCCTCTCTATAAAATCCTAGGGGCATTTCATGTAGAAATCAACAAACTGACTCTAAAATTTATATGGAAATGGCAAATGACCTAGAATTAGAAAAGACCAGAAAATGTCATAACCCAGAGGATCTAAGGAGACATGGTGACATAATGTTCTGGATAGAAGCAGAACAGGAGAAATGCATTAGTGGAAAAATTGTACTTCTTTTTCAAAAATACTTGCTTATTTGTCTGCACGGGGTCTGAGTTATGGGAAGCAGGATCTTTAGTTGCAGCTTTTGGGCTCTAGCTCCCTGACTAGGACTTGAACCTGGACCTCCTGCATTGAGAGTGCCAAGTCTTAGTCACTGAACCGCCAGGCAAGTCCCCAAATTGGACAAACGAAGGGTCTGAATGGATGTCTTTTTTTTTTTAAACTCACTAAAGAAGATACATGAATAGTTAATAAGCACTTGAAAATGTCTTCAACCTTATTAGCCATTAGGGAAATGCAAATTAAAACCACAAGGAGCTACTACTTGACACCCACAAGGATGGCTGTAGTCACAAAGACAGTATCAAGTGTTGGCAAGAATGTGGAGAAATTAGAAGCTTCATATTCTGTGGGAAATGGTAGCGCCACTTCAAAAATTGTTTAGCACTTCTTAAAAAGTCAAACATACACTTAGCATAGAACCCAGCAATTTCACTCCCAAGCATCTACCAAAGTGAAAACATATGGCCACGCAATGATTTGTGCATGAATGTTTAAAACAGAATTATTTATTCTTTATTGCCCAAACTAGAAAAATCCAAATAGCCAACAGATAAAAGGATAAACAAGTTACGCACAATGGAATATGGCTCAGCAATAAAAAGGGATGTGCTACTCTATAAATATAATAACATGGATAAGCCTCAAAAACATTATGCTAAGTGAAAGAAGCCAACCACAAAAATTACTTATTATTCTATGTTTCTAAGAATAAGCAAAACCATACAGACATTAAGTAGATCACATGTTCTGGGGCTGGGGAGGGAGCAGAGATGGACTACAAAAGCATTTTCGGGGTGCTGGAACTTCTTGGGGTGATGGGAGTGTTCTCAGAAGGACTGTGCTGATAGTTACACAACAGTGTAATTAACTAAAAATCATCCAACTGTATGTTTTTATAGTGTATGAATTGGCTGCATATAAATTATACTTATATATAAATATATATAAAATATATACATATATAAATATATATTAAAAAAATCTTTTTTTTTTAAGTACAGTACTATGAAGAAGTGATAATGTCATTTTATAGTAGGATGCCAATATGTCATTCAAGCCAGAACAATTGTGAGAAATGAAAGTGATTTCTGTGAAAACTATGTAAGAAAACAGGTGTGAAAAAGGACTGTCCCAGACTGACTGGCTTGAATGGTGCCCCTTCTATAAAACTGTCATTCAATAGCAACCGTTAGTGACCATCT
Organism: Cervus canadensis; assembly: GCF_019320065.1. Classification (NCBI taxonomy): domain Eukaryota; kingdom Metazoa; phylum Chordata; class Mammalia; order Artiodactyla; family Cervidae; genus Cervus; species Cervus canadensis. The sequence continues at coordinate 36,401,504 of NC_057398.1, forward strand.
GTTATGAGCAGGGCATAGGAAGGTGATAGAAACACACTTAGGAATGAGACAGACATGGTCCCCCTCCTCTTGGATGGATGGTACAGTGATGGAGATGGAAATGAAGGCGGGCTGTGGCAAGCACTGTTCCCACAGGCACATGGCATCTAAGTCGTCCTGGGAAAAGAGAGGAACCCATGAGCCAAGACTGCAAGGTGGCGGGAGGTAGCAAGGACGTGAGCAGGCCAAGCAGCAACTCAGGCCCTTCTCTGGAATGAGAAAGTAATTCAGTGTCTGGAACACAGCCTAAGAGAAGAGGACAGAAGTGAGCCCTTGTCTCACACTGTTGTATATCGTGGGGGGTGGGGGGGGCGGGGGGGGGGGTCGGGGGGGGGAGCGGGAGACGGCAGTCCTTGAATTTGAAAGTAAAATTTATTACTTGGGCTGGAGATCTAGCAGAGAAAGGGCTGTGTTCACCTTCCTGGTTAGTGTGAAGGGCTTCCCTGGTGGTTCAGATGGTAAAGAATCTGCCTGCAGTGCAGGAGACATGCATTCCATCCCTGGGTCAGGAAGATCTCCTGGAGGAGGGCATGGCTACCCACTCTAGTATTCTTGCCTGGAGAATTTCATGCAGAGGAGCCTGGTGGGCTACAGTCCATGGGGTCGCAGAGAGTCGGTCATGACTGAGCAACTAACTCGGTCACATTGGTCAGCCCTGCAGACCAAGCTCAGATTGAGCATATGTTCCAGACAATTGGGATCCTCTGGGGAGAAAAAAGCACTTTTAATAGGATGTGCTGGGACTTCCCTGGTGGTCCAGTAGCTAAGACTCTGCACTCCCAATGCAGGGAGCCCAGGTTCAATCCCTGGTCAGGGAAATAGATCCCACATGCCACAACTAAGAGTTTGCATGCCCCAACTAAAGATCCTGTGTGCTGCAACTAAGACTCAGCACAGCCAATAAGTGAAATTAAAATAAAAGGGGGAGGGATGCTGATGCATCCGAAAGGGGTGTAGAACTGAGGTAATGATCATGGGGAAAAGGAGGAGACGCCTGGAATGATGTGCTTGAATTGGAAAAACAGATGTTGTGAAATGCATGGGTGTGTCTCCTAGTCAAGTGGGAATATTTTCTCCAGCAAACAATTCAAGTAACAGACCACTTTCTCACCAGATGGGTTTGATCTGTGAGAGCATGGCAAGGAGCTGCAAAAGTGTTTTTCTACCCCTCTCTCCCCAGAAGCTTTCACAAGAAAGCTGAGAGCAATTTTAAAAATCAGTCCTATTTGCCACTGTGGTTTATGTCTCTCCTTTCTGAGATTCTTTCATAACAAAGGGAGAAACTAAGATGTGAGTTCTAAGTACCAAACACAAGTCCAGTGCGCTTCATTTAACCCTAGTGCTACCCCGTGAGACCTTGTCAATCCTGTTTCATACATGAGGAAACTCTGAGATTTGATAACTTGCCCCAGTTGCACAGCTAGAAAGAAGTGGAACTGGAGCCAGCTAAGGTCAGAGTGTCACCAAAACCTATTGCTTTTCCTTCTCCAGCCAGCAGCCTCCAGGAAAGACATTTTGGATCATTCGCGAAGCCATCTGATCTGACTTCTGGGACAACAGGCTCCCCAACCACTGAGGCTATCTCCTGATTCCAGGTTTTACTGAGCAGGACTTGGAAGGCATCCAGTCCATCCCAACAGGTAGTTCTAGAGTCTCACTGTGTGACTCAGCAAGTCTTGGCTCTCCGAGCCCCAATTTCCTCCTTCCCTAAAATATGAGTTGGGCTAGATCAGTGGTTCTCACACTTGTTGATGTCAGGACAACTTTACACTCTTAAAAATTACTGAAGACAGAACAAGCTCTTGTTTATATAAGTTATGTCTATTAATATTTACCATTAAAAAAAAAAGAAACCTTGGGATAACAATTTTCCAAAACAAAAGGAAATGCAGTGAGATGAGTGGGTGTGCATGCTCAGCTGTGTCCAACTCTTTTGTGATCCCCGGGCACTGTAGCCCACCAGGCTCCTCAGTCCATGGGATTTCCCAGACAGAAATACTGGAGTGGGTTGCCATTCTCTTCGCCAGGGGATCTTCCCAACCCAGGGATCAAACCCCCGTCTCCTGCTGAGATGAGTGGTATTGTTTGATAGTTTTTTAAACCTAACAAATGCTCTGCTTCATACAGCTTAAGACAGATGGATTCTCATATCTGTTTCTACATTTAATCTGGCCTGTGTTACATGTGATGCAGCCCCTAGGGAAACTCCACGGTACACTTGTGAGAGAAAGAGAATGAAGAAGGCAAATAATACCAGGAAATAGCTTCGTCCCCACTTCCCCGGAAAGGGTCTCAAGGACTTTCAGAGGTCCTGATCACTCTTTGAGAATTCTTTCCTCCAGCACTCAGAATCACCAGTGGGTCTTGACAAAATGCACATTTCCTGGCCTATCCCAGACCTGTGGTCTCAGAATTCACATTGAACAAGCTCCCTGTGCGACTTCCCTGGTGATCCAGTGGTTAAGAATCTTCCTTCCAATGCAGGGGATGCAGGTTCAATCCCTGATTGGGAACTAAGATGCCACACGCCGTGGGGCAGCTAAGCCTGCAGCACTGCAACTAGAGAGAAGCCTGAACACCGCAACAGAGATTTGATGAGCCAATAAATAACACTGGAGTTTGGGGACATTGTGCTGAAAGAGCTCCAAGATTCCGACCAGCTGGTTCATCTAAAGCTACCAAATCCCCCGTGTGGGTAGAAATGGGATTAAGGGTGAGGTCCCAGTGCAGGGCTCACTGTGGCAGTCAGCTTGCACGCTCTGGTTTGCCTGGCTTATCAGTTCATATCTCCCTAGTCACTTCCTTCCCATTCAGGGTAGCGCTGAGGGCAGCTGGGCACCTTGCTTATAGCTTTAAAATAAATATGAGGCTTGCTTACAGCTATATTCTGTACCCATAGAAGCAAGAAGGGACCCATGGGCAGGGACTGCTCTTGCCCTCAGGGGGAAGTTCTGTGTTAAGCTTGGCCCCACCTAGACATCTGTGTGGTGAGTCAACCACAGTCCATGAACATCGTGCCTGCCAGGCAACAGGAGAGAAAAAGAAAAGAAAAATTGTACACTAAGAAGTGTAATAAGGCTTGGCCGGTGCAAAACAGGCAAATATGGAAGCAACTCAAGGAAAAAAACTGATACAAAGAATGTCTCTAGTGGAGGAACCCTCATATAGAATAGGTACATACAAGATAAAGTGGGCTGTGATACCATTTTTAAATTTCAGAGTAAGATTCCACTATTGCATTAACAGAATTAACAGAAACATTGTATTAACAGAAACATTGTTTCTGTGATTTAATTAACACAGGACTTTCAATAGGCAAAAAAGGGCTATAGTGGGACATCTGCTAAGGTGGAAGTTCTAACAGTATCTATTAAAACCTATTTTACAAATTAACCTGTGCAATTGGTGCGTGGAAATAACCTTGAATGGGTCACAACTGGGTCACTATCTAGCCATTTACTGGCTGTGTGACTCTAGTAGTTAAGCAGCTGCTGAGCACTTACTATGTGCAAGGCACTGTTAGGTGATGCCAAGCATCCACAGAAAGCAACAAAACTCTGAAAGTTACCTGAGGAGCTAAGCTTCCTTCAAGGCATCTGCACAGGAGGCGGCAGGGTTCAGGGCTGAGAGTGAAGACGCCTCATGCACCAGGGACTGCACACGTGGGAGATGGAATTTAATGCCCTGAACTGCCCGTTCACCCTTACCTGGCTTCTCTTCCTCCAAGCCAGGCCCCATCGCAGCCCAGCAAGTACATCCCCCACCTGCTCTCTGAGCCTGTTTCTTCGCCTGTAAAAAGCACTTTGGCCACCTCATGCAAACAGTTGACTCATTGGAAAAGACCCTGATTCTGGGAGGGATTGGGAGCAGGAGAAGGGGACGACAGAGGATGAGATGGCTGGACGGCATCACCGACTCGATGGGTTTGGGTAGACTCCGGGAGTTGGTGATGGACAGGGAGGCCTGGCGTGCTGCGATTCAAAGGGTCGCAGAGAGTCGGACACGACTGAGCGACTGAATTGAACTGAACTGAAAAAGAGGCAACACGTCTCCCCCACAGGGTCGTGGTGAGGAGCAACGTTTCTTGGTACTCGTTGCACACGTGCCTACAGACAAGAATACACCTCCGGGGACTTCCCTGGTGCTCCAGTGGCTAAGACTCTGCGGGGTCCGGGTTTGATCCCTGGTGGGGCAACTGAGATCCCCCATGCCACAACTGAGAGTTCTCATGATGCAACTATAACTAAAGATCCCCTAAGCAGCAACTAAGAGCCAGGTACAGCCAAATAAATAAAAATTAAAAAAGGAAAGAATACACCTCGGGCTCTGTCCAGGGTGGAGCAATTCCACGCATAATCCCCAGAGTGAGCCTGGCGAAGGGAGTGATGGACACTTGGACAACAGGCGTCCAAGCGCCCACTACACTGGAAAGCGCGGCCCGACGTGAGCCATCACTCTTCCGGACCGAGGCTCGGAGAAGAACTCATGCGCTACGTGTCCTTTGCCCGGGACCCGCGCCCCCTGCCCGAGCCACGCCCCCGCGGGCGAGCAGGAGGTGTCATCGATGTGCTCGGCGCTCTCCTGAACCAGCCCTAGGAGTGGGCGGGCCTACTTTCCTCAGGTGGTCTAACAGGCACCGGGCCGGACCAATGGCGTGGCATCAAGACTCCGCCCCGTCCTTCCGATTGGCCAGCGCTGGAAAGCCGCGGCCCCGAGCCTCCCGGGGCGAGCCGGATTGGGACTCAGCCCGGATCATCCTCGCCGTGCTCTCCCTGCACTTCGGGTCTGATTGCTCCAGTCCGCTCTGCCGTCGCCGCCGTCGCCGCCATGGCCCAGTGAGTGACCCCCCGGGTGGCTAGGGGACTTTCCAGGGGCCACCGCGGACACCGGAGCCGTCCCCGACGTCGCCTCGCCCCGGGGGTCTCCAGAGCCCGGCCTCGTGGCGCCCGGAGCCCGGGACCTCCAGAGAAGCGCCGGACCCCATTGTCAGCCCCGCGGCCTCGCCTTTCCTGGGACCCAGCCCCTCTGCCCCTCGCGGCGACGCGGGCGGATCCCGTTCCTAGGAAAGGAGAGAGAGGAGGGGACAGGCGTGGCCGAGGGCAGCTCGGGTCCCTGGACGGCCCGGCTGCGGAGACGGAAGGCCTCGGACGCGTCATCACCAGCTCGGCCGTAGCGCAGAAAAGACTCCGTGCTGTGAACCCCCTCCTCGTGCATGTGTCGTTGGTCCAGGAGAACTTAGGGACCGGCGAAGTGGTAGAGGGGGGGTGGCCTGAAGGCTGCAACCCCGGCGTTTAAAGTGCAACAGGGAGGAGTGGGCTAGAGGAACGTTAAAACGAGTTGTTAATTGTATCAAAAGCTGGAAAACTCTGCGTTGTGATGAATTAAGTGCAACTGACACAGTTTCCTTTGTTCCTCTTCCCCTCTTTCAGAGCTGACATTGCCCTAATTGGATTGGCTGTCATGGGCCAGAACTTAATTTTGAACATGAATGACCATGGCTTTGTGGTAAGTGGGGAGGGGCACACTCTTCCCTTGGGGTCCTCCATGCCTTAGCCTGAGTGTGGGGGACTGTTCTGATTTGGAAGATCCCCTGTAACCTGGAACCGTGGTTCTCTTGCTGGGTGCTCTGTTGTTGCTTAACATTTTTGCGAGAGAGAGAAGGCCCACTTTACATGTGGGGGTGGGAGGGCCGACTTCACAGTCCTCTCAGAAAGGAGTCCTGCTGAAGGGATCTGCCCATTCTGTAAGGTTTGTGGCCTTGAGTAAACCTGCCCCTCTCCTGAGGAGGAGAAGTCCCTCCCAAAGTGTAGATCTCTAAATTTATTGCCTAATGGGATCTGGAGAAAAGTTCAGGTGTGAGTACTAAACTGGCTTAGATACAAGGATTATCAGTGACAAAAGGTAACAGTCTGGAACTAGCTGGTTCCCAGATTTAAGTCCTAACCAAATAGTGACAGGCTCTGGCCCGATATGTTACGGGCAGTTGACCTTTGCTTATATCCAGTCCTTTGCTTTTTTATCCTGTTATAGTTAACTTGACGGTGATCCATCAGCACTTGGGTGGAGAAAAGTTAGAATCAGGGTCCTCCCTCCCCAAAACCTTGGGCTGTGTAGAAACCCATTGTCCCTTGATCCTCAGTCTGAAGGTCTTCTGTGTCCTAGATCTCCTAATCAGGCCCCTTGTCTTTCTAGGTCTGTGCTTTTAATAGGACAGTCTCCAAAGTTGATGACTTCTTGGCCAATGAGGCGAAGGGCACCAAGGTGCTTGGCGCTCACTCCTTGGAGGAAATGGTGTCCAAGCTGAAGAAGCCACGGCGGATCATCCTGCTTGTGAAGGCTGGTCAGGCTGTCGATGATTTCATTGAGAAACTGGTGAGGCCAGCTCTTCCCCAGCTGCCACTTATCTGACAGGACTTCCTTTAGCTCTTTCACTGCTTTTTAGTTAAGAACTTTTGTCCCTTTTCAGTTTCTGGATGCAATGTGCTCACTTCTGACAAAACTGCTGCTTTAATGACTCAGTGGTGTTTAACTTGATTGGCGCTAATTAAGTAACAGTATATCCTTGGGTGGTAATAATTCTTTGTATATAAAATTCTGAGGCCACCAAGAGACATGTCAGTAAGACTTCATTATCAACCAGAATAGAGATATCAGTAATTTCAGTGAACTCTATCTTTGATGTTCAAAAAAACTTACAGTTCTGGGACTTCCCTAGCGGTCCAGTGGTTAAGATTCCACTATGCCTCTGTTAAAAAAGAAAAATGACCTAGAAAAGAAGACCGTTGTGATAAATGACACCAGATTTTTTGTGTAGTAAGATGTCAGGCTGCCCAGGACTAGTTCAGACAGAATGAACTGGAAAATTGCAGAGTACTCTTCAGTGTGTGTGTGTGAGAGAGAGAGTCACTCAGTTGTATCTGACTCTTTGCGAACCCCTGGCCTGTAACCCACCAGGCTCCTCTGTCTATGGAGTTCTCCAGGCAAGAATACTGAAGTGGGTAGCTATTCCCTTCTCCAGGGGGTCTTCCTGACCTAGGGATCGAACCTGGGTCTCCTGCATTGGAGGCAGATTCTTTACCATCTGAGCCACCATGGAAGTCCACTCTTCAGCACAGGACAGTATTAAGTAATATAAACTGGAGCCTTGTAGGGGAGGTTGAATAATGAATCTCCCTTGTTGGGGGAGATTGAATGATAAAGCCAGCTTAGTTGGTGAGCCATAGGAAGATATTCTTGTTCAATGCCTGGTCTTTTTCTGCCATCTTAAAATGGTGGTGATCAAATCATTTATTCATTTACCAAACTATTAGATATTTACTGGACCCACACTCTGTTGCAGACAGAGATTTTATAGATCTTTTAAAACTAATCCAATCTAGGAATATAAATTAGACAGGTGTTACCCATTGGAAATATAAAATTTTCCAAGTAGGATTTGTTTGTTGTAAAACTCTTAGTTAAAAAGAATCATTTCAGTTGTGGAGAGTTCTGACTGGGTTTGCTTGCTATCCCTAAGCTTTCAAATAGGGTTTCCCTGGCCTGGTGGCCAGACAGCAAAGAATCTGCCAGCAGTGTGCAAGACCCGGGTTCTCTCTCTAGGTTGGGAAGATCACCCGGAGAAGGAAATGGCAAACTGCTCCAGTATTCTTGCCTGGAGAATTCCATGCACAGAGGAGCCTGGTGGGCTACAGTCCAAGGGTTTGCAAAAGAGTCAGACATGACTGAGTGATTGACACTTTGACTTTCAGCTCTAGCCTCAGAGAGGATTGTTGAAAGTTAAACTTTATACACACACACACTTTCAGGCTGGGTTTATTTGGGATAAATTCTTGTTTGTTTTAACTGGTCAAGGTATGTTCATTTTCGTCTTTCATTTCTTTGCCTTAATGCTGGTATCTGGTTAACAGGTACCTTTGCTAGACGTTGGTGATATCATCATTGATGGAGGAAATTCTGAATACAGGGATACCATGGTGAGTGTTCCTCAGTCCACGTTCTTCCAGGTTCTGGGAACATTTTAGAAAAAAGTAGCAGCACTGCACATGTAAGGGGAGAGTGGACATCCTTCTGTGGTGTTGATTCTTTGGGGACTGGCCATCAAGACATACCTGATGGATGAGGTTCTCACCGGTCACACGTGTAACTCAGAAGGATGACTGCTACTTAGACTCGGCAAGCTGGGCGTTTATGCTCATGTTGCCTTTCTCTCCACCAGTACGTGATACATCACTGGGCAGTGTGGGTGAGGACTGCTGCTCTAATGGTTTCATGTGCTGGGAAAGTCCCGGTACAAGCTAAGTGCCAAATGGCCATAAGTCATGCTTGTATTAAACCACCTCATCATTGAGTCTTATTGTACAAGGTCTGTAAGGTGAGAATATATGTTTGGCTTTATTACTTCCTGTTGGGTTGAGTCGTGTCCGACTCCTGCAACCCCATGGACTGTAGTCTACCAGGCTACAGTCCTCTGTCCATGGGGATTCTCTGGGCAAGAATACTGGAGTTGGTTGCCAGTTCCTTCTCCAGGGGATCTTCCCAATTCAGGAATCGAGCCTGGGTCTCCTGCATTGCAGGCACATTCTTTACCAACTGAGCTACGAGGGAAGCCCTCCCTTTGGGTAGCTATCTTAAACGTCCATGGATTTTTTTAAGTTCCCAAACTGAGGGAATTAAGTATCTTGAATGGCCAGGTTATTCTTGGATTCTTGGGTCACTGAAGTCAAATGTGGGATGTCCATACCTGTCTCATATGGTGGGAGAAACTGATTTTAGGAAATATGATGAAATTCTTTTTCTTTCCTGTAGAGACGGTGTCGAGACCTCAAGGAGAAGGGCATCTTGTTTGTGGGGAGCGGAGTTAGCGGTGGAGAGGACGGGGCCCGGTATGGCCCGTCGCTTATGCCCGGAGGGAACAAGGAGGCCTGGTAAGTACCACAGGCACCACCTGCGTGGGCACAGGGAGCCTGGACCTGGAGATCAGTGGGTGGAGGTCAGCCCTGCCACACACTTTCCTCTGTGCAGTCTGAGTGATGGACATGGGAGACACTGGACACAGTCTTTTATCTATAAATTTTGTTGCTTTGATGTAATGTGTGTGTCTTGTTTCTCTTTTCCTTTTTTTCTCTGTTATTTTCTCCAGTACCAATATTGGAAGTTCTAAGTAGGCTTTAAGGGTTCAGAGGCTTTAAGAAGGCAGCTCAGATAATGCACTGTCTGGACTTAGGAGTAAGATTTGCCTCTTCAGCTCAGGTATAGTTAATCACTGAGTAATGGCAGTCAGATGGGGCCTCTTCCGTTCCCTGGAAACCAGGTAGAGAATTTTTCCTTAACTAAGGAAGAAACGAATTTTACATTGCTCACTGTGCTGTGTGTAAGGGGACGGGTAGTCGGCCGGAAGGGAGGTGCTCTGGTGATGATGTAACAGGTGGGCTGTATGAGACAGAAGGGTTGCGGTGATAAGCCGGGTAGAGGATTAAAATGAAAAGATGCAAGTAATTAGTTATATGTAACTTAGACTGAGGGAAATACCACTGCTGAGGCTGCAGGAAAAGAGAAAGCCAGATAGAGAATAATAGATGGAGCAGAAGAGAAAGAAATAGAAAAGGAAGGATCCCTGTAAGGGAGACATGGACAGGTAATGTGCTTTTTTGAATGAGTTTGGTTTCCAAATATTCTAGACTTATACTAGGCAATAAAGTAAGACATGATTGTGGGACTTCCCTGGTGGTCTTATGGTTAAGACTCTGAGCTTCTATTGTAGGGTGCATGGGTTCAGTCCCTGTTTGGGAAACTAAGATCCCACATGCTTTGAGGCTTGGAGAAAAAAAAGTTAAAAAGAATTTATTAAAAAAGGAGTGATCAAATCCAGTCCCCAGAGATGAGGGGTTTATTGGGGAAGATTATTCTTTTAATTACTCCCCTAATGATTAGTTAGTTAGTTCATTCGCTCAGTCATTTCCCACTCTTTGGGACCCTATGGACTGCAGCACGCCAGGCTTCCTTGTCCATCACCAACTCCCAGAGCTTGCTCGCTCATGTCCGTCGAGTTGGTGATGTCATCCAACCATCTCATCCTCTGTCGTCCTCTTCTCCTCCTGCCTTCAATCTTTCCCTAATGATTCTCTTCAATATGTTAACATCTAGAAGCAGAGGCCTTCCTGCTTCTCAAAAGCTTGAAAAAATTTACCTTGGGTACTGCCCAGTGGGGGCTGTTAGAATTGCAGACAATACACACGAAAGTGCTATACACAGACATTCATGAGTGCTCCAGTTCCCATGAATACATTTTCCTGACTGGTCCGTCAGGAGCAGAAATGGTACTTTTACCTGAAGAAGTGAGTCAAAGTCCAGGGAAGCTCTGAAGGGTTACAGTGGAGCTGCCTCGGCCCCTCATCCTTTGCAGCGCTCTCAGGTTTTGTGTCTTCACCGAATCCCTTCTGTGAAGGAGCCTGTATTGGTCAGCAGTGAGGAGAACAGAAGGAAAAGGCGTCAGGAGTTACAGGAGGCGTGCAAGGAGTGCAGAGCAGCTGCTTTTTCTCCGAACGATAAGGAGTGCAGCTCTTAAAAGCACTTCCGGGTTCTGTCTGTCCAGGGTCCTGCCGTCAGTGATAACATCATTCCAGACAATAGAAGGCTCTGTGGGAACGGCAGGGATCGCAGTGTCTTCTGAGATGCACAGAAGTTACTCTTGGGGCTTTGCTGACCCTTCCGCCCAGGCTTTTTGTCTCTTACCTCAAACCAGATAGTCCGCAGCCTCCAACTGGCTTACCTTGAGGACTTAGCTTATTCATTACTTTTTCAAGGGCACTTCCACCTCCCATTAGAAAGGAAAAATTGGGTGGGAGGGGCCGTCCTTGAGAACTTAAGGGAGCCCTCAGCCCTTCTGTTCTTGGCAGCTGAACCACGCGCTTCCCTCCCGCAGGCCCCACATCAAGGCCATCTTCCAAGGCATCGCCGCCAAAGTGGGGACGGGAGAACCCTGCTGTGACTGGGTAGGTTCTGGGCCCCTCTTGAGCCGGTTGGCACCATGGGCAGAGTGTGCAGAGGATCACTGCAGGCCCGGTGGTTTGCTTTGTCACATGAGCGCCTCAATCTTTTAAGTCACTAGCGTAGCTGGTGTCTAAAATGTGCCTATTGCACATTCCTTGTATCTTAATATTCATAACTGGAGGTTGATTTTTTTTTTTGGTTGATATTAAAAGCAGCCCTTCTCAATTAATCTAAAATAGGGATTCCTTAAAAAAGGAACGGGAAAGACAAGGTGAACTAAGATTTTTTAGTCATATTACTTCATGGCTAAAGAAAGAATGCCAAGGGAATTCCCTGGCGGTCCAGTGGTTAGGACTTCACAATCTCACTGCCATGGCCTGGGTTCAGTCCCTGGTTAGGGAACTAAGATCCCATAAGCTGCACAGCCAAAAACAAAAGAATGTCAGAATCAAATGTGGAGTTTGCTTCTGGGATGGGTACTCTGTGCTAGATTAGCACAGAAAAGCTGCAGCTTTTTGCCCTCACTGAATGTGACAGAGGCCAAGGCCCCTTCCTATATTTTGTGTTATGAACAAAATACATTGTCTCTTGTTACAGCTTCAGTCCATCCCATCAATGAAAAGAGCACTGGGCTGGGGACACCTGAGTTGTCATGCTGGCTCCCCACTAACTAGAACTGTGACATTAGGTGGTCACTGTGTTCCCTGGGCTTCAGCCACTGTGTCCTCTGGGCTTTAGTTACTGTGTTCCATGGTCTTCAGTCACTGTGCTCCATGATCATCGGTCACTGTGTTCCCTGGGCCTCAGTCACTGTCTTCCATGGGCTTCAGTCACTGGGTCCCCTGGGCTTCAGTCACTGTCTTCCATGGGCTTCAGTCACTGTCTTCCATGGGCTTCAGTGTTCTCATTTGTCAAATATGGGGGTTGGGCTGGGTGACCTCCAAAATCGCTTTAGCTCCTAATCCCCTGGAATTTTATTCTACGTACCATTTTTATGATGTTTTGTTTTACATGAGATAAAAGATAGGGATGAAACAAGGACTTAAGGGAATAACGGGTCCTCCCCATGCCCAGGCCTGACAGGGCCTGGTGACTAAGCTGCCCTCACACTTTAACCCCGTGGTCACTGAGGTCGGTCAACCCCTTATGTCAAGAGGGGCTGGTGCTGTGATTCAGAGGACTGAGTAACTTCCTCACAAGTGTGGAGGATTGGGAAGGGAGTTTGTTCCTTGAATAAATTGCTACAGTAAAAATGAAGGTACAGTGGCAGTAACTTTTTTTTAGATACATTTAGGACATAACCATGGAGAAAATAACAGTACTTGCTTGTGTATCTTGGTCAACTCTGGTTGACTTTCCATAGCCCCAAGCCCTACCCTTAGGTTATTGAAAAAGTTGGTCTAGACACTAAAAGTGGGCACCCCTTAGTTCAGTACTGAAGTTACAGGAAGGAAGGGGTGAAGCAAGGTGTTATTAGCCATGTTATTTAACGGCCAAAGTGTCAAAACCAGGAGGGGGTAGGTCAGCAGTGGTAACGTGGGTGGAGGAAGCTTCTGTCTAAGGGTGACCTGGGACAGCATTCCTCCCGGCTGTGCGACTGCGGGGATACCGCTTGGGCCACCAGCACTGTCCATGGGCAGGCATGTCCCAGCACGTCCCTGGCCTGGAGATGGCAGCACCTGACTGTCCAGTCTGATGCCCCGTCACGCTCCTTGTCCAGACTCCTTGCCCTCCAGCCAGTTTTCAGGTACTCTGGCTTCCCATGTGGCTTGTCCACAGGGACAGAGGAGGGTGTCGCTTGGACTAACACTGGTCGCCACTAAGATACACTAAGTTAAATTTCTCATCATAAATTCACAGAGTGGTATTGTGGTTTTAAAACCTTGCTGGCTTTATTATACATCAGTACCTTGTCCACTCTGGCACCCTGGCGAGAACATATTTCTGGGCTTACATGGTTGAGGGCCAGACCTTGCATCTGAGGTCTCCTTACCCCTCAGCGGCCATTACAACTACAGAACCTTTCTATATTGTTTGAAGTACAAGTGGTTTAACTGACCAGCTCGTTTTCCCTTGCGGTTGAAAATACTGTAGATACATCTTCATTTTTTTGTCTGGGGAGGGAGCCTGGCCAAAGAATTGGGCACAGGCTCCTCTGGTGATTTGTGGACCCCTGAAGGCCTCCTGGCTTGTGGCTCTAACAGGTGGGGGACGAGGGTGCAGGACACTTTGTGAAGATGGTGCACAACGGCATAGAGTACGGGGACATGCAGCTCATCTGTGAGGCCTACCACCTGATGAAGGACATCCTGGGCATGGGGCACCAGGAGATGGCCAAGGTGAGCCTGGGCAGGGGGCAGGGCGGGAGTGCTGCATGCTCAGTCATGTCTGACTCTTGGTAACCCCATGGACTCTATAGCCCACAAGGCTCCTCTGTCCATGGGATTCTCCAGGCAGGAATACTGGAGTGGGTTGCCACTTCCTTCTCCAGGGGATCTTCCCGACCCAGGGATCTAATCCACATCTCCTGCATTGGCAGGTGGATTTTTTTTTTTTTTTTTACCACTAGCACCACCTGGGAAGCCCCATGGGTGGTAGCAATAAATCTTTGCTCATTCTTTTTCTCTTGGTCATTCTGGTGGCCTGGCTGGACTCAGCCTAATTCAAGGGCTGCTCTCAGTAATAGGATCATAAAATCTTAACAGCCGATCACTCAGCCAGGGGCTCTTGATGGTAATCACCACCCCCACCAGGGACCTGATGGTGTGTCAGGCCAGTGTCACTCAACTGTAGGGTCCCTCATGGGAGGAGCAGCAGAAGCCTGCTTTTCTGATCAAGGTGGGACTGGCTGACAGTTAATTAAAAAGTTAGAGATGGAAACAAGTGTCTCCCCCAACATTTTATTATGAAAGTGTTCAAACATATAAGACAACTGAAAGAATGCGTGATCACTTACATACACACAACCTAGACTATACCATTAACATTTTACTATATTAAGTACTTGCTTTATTGAGTATCTGTCCATCCCTCTATTAGTTTTATATAAATAAATATATTTCTTATATATATTTGAAATGTATACTTCAAAGTAAACTGCAGGTGTTAGTACTCTTTGGATACTTCAGCATCATTAAATAGGCAAACATTTATTTTTTGGCTGCATAACAGGTGGGATCTTATTTCCCTGACCAGTGGAAGTCTTAACTACTGGACTGCCAATGAAGTCCCCTATTCTGAGCTTCCACTGCAGAGGACATGGGTTTCATCCCTGGTTGGAGAACTAAGACCCCACATACTTTACAGTGCAGCCCCCCCAAAAATATCGGAAGGTATGTTCAAGAGTTCATTCACCCATCATTTTATGAGACTTGGGTCCTTTTAAGTATGGCCATGCTGATCAGCATTCTAGTCAGCCTTCTCATCTAGAGTTCATCCTTTCAGTTATTTCCAGTGGAACATGATTGAAAGACGCTTACTTGCAAGGCACACAGTGCAGAATCCTTCCAGATTCTCTACATTTTTTTGCTCCTAATTTTTATTTTTTTTCCCTCCTAACTTTTAAATGTGTGTCATCCCCATTTACCTTGTTTTACTGATTTTTCTTTATTGTTCTTTCAAAAACAATGACTTAGTTTTCATAGAAACATTACTTTTTTGTGTGTGTTCATATTTAATTTGTTTACATAATATAAGTGCTATATTATATGCCAGGCACTCTTCTATGTTGGGAACATATTAGTGGAAAAAACCAAAGTCCTTGCCCTCATGGATCTTGAGAAGACAGACAATAATGACTGATTATAAAAAGCTAGTTCATGATCATTATTGTAAAGAAAAGTAAAGGGATGTATGAGGCCGCTCTCTGGATCGACTGATGGAGAAAGGTGACTGTACGGAGACCCATGCGAGGTGAGGGTACACCCGGCTCAGGGAAGCACAGTCTGGTGATCAGAAGACCAGCATCAACAGGCTGCAATCAGAGCAGCTGCCTCTCAACATAAAACTCAGCTGGTGAGAGAAGTGTTCGGGTGTCCTGGAGAGGAGCCGGTTAGCTTCAGGTGTTGAGCAGGTTGTGAGCATCTGTCAGTATTGACAGGGGAGAAGGATGAGTCCATTAAGGGAGTGTCTCCTGTATAATCTTGGTTTCTTTCACATTGTTTTCTTTCATGTCTTGCACACAGGCCTTTGAGGAATGGAATAAGACAGAGCTGGACTCATTCCTGATTGAAATCACAGCCAGTATTCTCAAGTTCCAAGATGCTGATGGCAAACACCTGCTGCCAAAGATCAGGGACAGCGCGGGGCAGAAGGGCACCGGGAAGTGGACCGCCATCTCCGCCCTGGAGTACGGCGTGCCTGTCACCCTCATCGGTAACGCTTAGCTTTTGACTGAACCGTTCTGTCTCATGATTTTGATCCTGATGTCCTTCTGGAGTGTTAGTATAGCCTGGCCACTGAGAGTTAGCAGCTCTTTCCGAGCACCTGTTCAACCCTCGTCAGCTTTCCAGGTGCAGTCTGCTCTTCCTGCATTTGCGTAAATTTACAGTGTGAGAGAGAGGCTGAAGCTGCCTTTGAATCTCTTTGTAATCCTTCTGCCAGTCATGTGAGCTTTGAAATGAATTCCAGAATCACTGTCTGTCTTTTGCAGTTTGACTTTGAGTATTATTATTATTATTATTTTTTTGGCTGCACTGCTCAGCTTGTGGATCTTAGTTCCCTGACCAGGGACAGAAGCTGGGGCCCTGCAGTGAAAGCGCTGAGTCCTAATCACTGGACTGCTGGGGAAGTCCCTGGATCATTTTAACATTAGTGAATTAACTATAGTCAGTGACTCAAGGTCTTTTTAATAGGAAAGGTAATTGTAATGGAATTTTTCATACAACAGTTCACACAATAATAAAATCTTAGGTACTCAACATTTTTTACTATTTTGCTAAGGTTTTTTCTCAGTTATCTAATAAAATATAACTTATGCATTTCCAGTCCTTTAATATTTCTTTCCTAAGTTCCTTCTCCTTTTAGAAGAGTACTGCTATCCTGAAGTTGTCTTATATCCTTCCCACCCTTGTTTTTTTATCTTAATGAGCTAAGCATCAAACTCAAAAAGATGTAGAAAGAAGGAAATAATCAGCAGAGATAAAAATACTAAGAGGATTAACAGAACTGCATGATGGTTCTTTAAGAATAAAATAGGGACTTCCACCGCAGGGGGCACAGGTTCAATCCCTGATTGGGGAGCTAAGATCCCGCATGCCTTTCTCTGTGGCAAAAAAACAAATATAAAAGAATAAAATAGATACATTCTGGCAAGACTGAAAAGAAGAGTGAAGGAAGGCTCTGGCCTGTTTAATGACAGGTTGTTTGTTGTTCCTGGCAGAGTGGCTCCCCAACACGTTGGCTCTTCCAGACACGGGTTGCCTTTCCCTCCCTAATCTCCCCCAACTTTGGTTTCCTGGTTAATTACGCTTCACTGTTCACAGGGTGGTTGCAGGCCTGGTGAGGAGGGAAGCAGTTAGTCCAGCTCTGCAGAGAAGGAAGTGGACTGCTATTTAGCTAATCTGAATACCATCCTAGGTGGGCGGGGGCGGGGATGGATCATGGAACCAGTAACTGAGAGCAGTTCGTTCATCATTGACTCAAATATATGAGTATTACAGCCCTCAAGAGAGTCCTGCTCGGATGTTTCAGAGACTTTGTCCCTTCCTATGGATGGCAGGCAGCTTCCTCCCTGGCCAGGTGCCATTCTTGCTTGCTGAACTAATGGGGAAGTGAGTCTTCTGTCTAATCTTTAAGCAACCCTGCAGTTACACCACACTTGCCTTCTTGTGCCTTTTGTCTTTCGAAGCCTCTACCCAGGACTGCTAAGTCATCATGTGTGTGCAAGAGCCCAGAGAGGCGGACGGGGCCAGGGAGACACCCGTTCTTAAGTCTATGGCCAGAATCCTTTCCTCAAAACCAAGGTCCCCTGTTAGTTCCTAAAGGTTTCACTTCATTTTGTCTGTTGGGAAAAATGGTCAGTGATTCTAATTTTGCAAATTGTCAATTGGGTGAATATTAGTGATGATTTTTAAGATACCAAATGGTCTTAATATTAAAATACTATACTGAGGGAATTCCCTGGAGGTCCAGTGGTTAAGACTGTTCACTTCCACTGCAGGCACCATGGGTTTGATCCCCAGTCAGGGAACTAAGATCCTCTATGCCACCTGCCTCACCAAAAAGATAAAGTACTATACTGAAATTTTTTTACTCAAATGAAATAAAACTGTTAAACTGTAACGATGATCATGGATATACCAAAAATTAAACTGTAAGAATTAGAAAATGGAATTTTATGAAGGGTGAAGTCTGTGTTTCTTCTCAATGTACTGGTTGTTTCAGAGTTATGGGTATTAGTGCTTAAAAGAAAATAAATTGAGTCATTGGTGAGCATTTAAAAATTAAAGTCCTCCCAGCTGAAACAAATTTTACCGTTGGACCAACACTGAGTTAATTCTTAATAGTGATTTTATAGTAATAATAGTGATTTGGCTGCTTCGTTTTTCCCCTTAAAGCGCCCCCTTTGAATTTCATGGTGGTCTTTGTGGTTGAATACCAGCATTTATGTGGAAGACTGACTTGGACTTTTACTTTTCAGATTAACTGTTTCGAGCTTCTTAGGAAAGTTTGCTTTAACTCTGGGGGCCTAAGGCTGAGACTTCCAGCCCTTTGTAACACTGAAGTCGCGCTCCACTTCTGCTCCCCTCACCACTCTGGCTGGAGCACTCCTCCTCGTTCTGTGTGTGCACACTGGTGACACATTATCTACCCCCTCCCCCCACGCAGGAGAAGCTGTCTTTGCGAGATGCTTGTCATCTCTGAAGGACGAGAGGATCCAAGCCAGCAAAAAGCTGAAGGGGCCTCAGAATATCCCGTTTGAAGGAGATAAGAAATCATTCCTGGAGGACATTCGAAAGGTGGGGTGCAGGCCCCGTGGGGGTGAGGTGGGGGAGGGGGCTGCTGCCGGAGAGCATCCTGAGGCCACGTGGAGGGGGGACAGTCCAGCCTTGCCCTTTGATCAGATCCGCAGCCTGTCCTAAACTGTAGTCCTTGCACTGCTGGGGGTGGGGATGAGGCAGCAGGATCTGTGCTGCTGGGGGGAATGGGGAGGGGGCAGGGAGGATAGGGCATCCGTGTGCTGACTGCAGCTCTGATGAGTCTTGGTGTCCGTCTTCAGGCCCTCTATGCTTCCAAGATCATCTCTTACGCTCAGGGCTTCATGCTGCTAAGACAGGCAGCCACTGAATTTGGCTGGACCCTCAACTATGGCGGTATTGCCCTCATGTGGAGGGGGGGCTGCATCATCAGGAGGTGAGTGGCGGCGGGGGCTCCGGGGGCTCAGGCGCTCTCAGAAGGGCTTTCCTGGAGCTGTACAGGGAGTCCTTGCTGGCAACCAGGCAGCTTTAGGTGTCACGCCTCACCTTCTTCCTGTGTGTCAGTTACGCGAGTGTCCACACTGCCCCGTCTCAAGTGCTTCCATGTGCACCGTCGTGCCGTCTGCCCAGACCGCTCGCGATCTGGGCTTCAGTGTTGCTGGTCTGTACAGCAAGCTTTGGGGGTGGGATCGGGAGGACAGGTGCCTTCATAGCTTGCTGGGGTATCTGTTACTTCCTCTCCTTTCTGCCAGGCCATCAGCCTGCTACTTGAGATTCATTGACTTCCTCTCCCTTGGTTATTTCAGTGTATTCCTGGGAAAGATAAAAGATGCGTTTGATCGAAACCCAGGACTTCAGAATCTATTGCTGGATGACTTCTTTAAGTCAGCTATGGAAAACTGCCAGGTGTGTAGCCCAGAGCTGGGTGGTGTGGGAGTTTCGTCTCAGTGGGTTTTGCTCTGAAGGGTGTTTGCTTCTTCACACACGCCTGAAAGTCTGTCTTTTCTGAGAGCTAGTTACTAGTTTCTGGCTTTGCTTTTCTGGCTCAGGACTCCTGGCGGCGGGCCATCAGTACTGGTGTCCAGGCAGGCATTCCCATGCCCTGCTTCACCACTGCTCTCTCTTTCTACGACGGGTACAGACACGAGATGCTGCCGGCCAACCTCATCCAGGTAAGCTTTAGGGTGGGTGGTGAACATCCACCTGGGTGGTGCCCAGAGTCCCGTGCCTGCCTCTGTCCTAACCAGCCTGTCCCTTGTTCTCCAGGCTCAGCGGGACTACTTCGGGGCGCACACCTATGAACTCTTGGCCAAGCCGGGCCAGTTCATCCACACCAACTGGACAGGCCACGGGGGCAGCGTGTCCTCGTCGTCGTACAATGCCTGATGGGATTCTGTTCCAAGCCATGACTTCGAAGACCGGGACATTCCATTTGCCACACAGCACTGCTTACATGGTCCTCTGCCCTACTTTCTGCTCAGATCTTTTAAAATATCATGTGTTGTAAGAAACTCCTCTGAAGAGTTGGCCCAAGTCTCTATGTGTCAAGTAGTTCTGAGAGAACCAGCACGCCCTCTGCCCTCGCCTCTTGGGACGGAGCAGGAGTGGAGTGTGTGCGAGACAGTGTGAGCCAGCTCCCCGAGGCAGAGTTCCCCGCATGTCCCCTGTGGGTGAGTGAGGCAGCAGCTCTCCTCAAGGTGGGGAAGGGTTTTGTGGAATTTGATCAAACTGGATCCTTTGTATCACACACCTGAACTCCCTTTCCTTTTACTTAATAAAAGAAAAAAAAATCCACGAAAAATCGTATTTATGCTTTTTCTCCAGACTCTTTAAGTAGTCTTACCTCATCCACACTAAGCCACAGCCTCACTGGCAGAAAGATGTGCACCTGATTTCATTACATTTGAATTAGTTTATTTCCTTTATTTAGTCTTGTTAAATATTTTCTTATTTTCTTTAAAAAAAAATAAAACAAAAAACCAATACCACTAAACACTAAATTTAGGTAATGATTAACTGGAGGGAAGGGTGAGGAAATAGTCAGGAAGTGAGTAAACTACCTTATCACCTAGCTGTATGACTTAAGACAAATAAATTATTTAAGATCTCTGGCCTCTGTTTTCTCATTTGTAAAATGGGGATAATAATCATACCTGCCTCCTTAAGAAGCTTCCCTTGTGGCCCAGCTGATAAAGAATCCGCCTGCAATTTGGGAGACCTGGGTTGGGAAGATCCCCTGGAGAAGGTAACGGCTACCCACTCCAGTATTCTGGCCTAGAGAATTCTGGCCTTCTTAAGGCTATTTTGAAGATACACCTGGTAAAAACTGAACAACACTTGACACATAATAAGCACCTACATAAATGGTAATTATTATTATTTGTAATTATTGGTAATGGTAATTATTACCACTTGAGGGTGTGCCTGTCCTGGACACAGTAGTATTTCTGAAGAAACCAAATGTTACTTCTCAGCATTTACTGGTGAATACACTTTACAAACCAGCCCTGAAACAGTTCTTGGCGGGGCACCTCTGTGTGCTCAGGTGTGTAAGTTAAGCAGATCTTCACTGAATATACCACTAATATAACCCCTTCACCACCACCACCCTGCCAGGGGTGGAGCTTGGTGGGGGTTGGGGGTGGGAGGATGTGGACTCTGAGTCAGCAGGTCTGGGGTGGGGAACCCATATTCTGCATTTCTTTTTAAAAATTATTTTAGAGAATAATTACTTCACGATATTGTGATGGTTTTTGCCATACATCAACACCAATCAGCCACAGGTATACCTGTGTATACATTCTGCATTTCTAACAAGCTCCCAGGTTCCCATTGTGGCATAAGAAGGGCAAGATAAAAGGAAACTGTTTTTATTGTTAAAATGATATGAGTCCTTTGCCTGGGTGTTTGTTTTTTTTTTTTTTTACTATATATTATTTCATGCCTTAGGAATTTTATATACCATGACTTATTAGAAAAATACATTGATAAAAAACTCTTTACATTAGCTCTAGTAAAGGCAGCCCAGCCCAATGGTTAGAGCCTGGGCCCATACCTTAGATTCACCACTAATTCACGGTTACTCTGATCCTTAACCTCGGTACCTATGGGCTGCCTCGTCTGTAAAAAGATGATAATAGCACCTGTGTCACAAAACTCTTTTGAGGATTAGTGTTTGCCACACAGTGAATCCTATTTATGATCTACTCTTTATGACCTGCCTCCTGGTGAAGGTGAGGTGGTTGAACAATCTTAATTAAAAGTGGTTGGAGGTGGACACAGACGGGTTCTGCTCCCAGCCTGGTGGGTCTGTCCAGCACACCTGCTGCGGGGACAATCTGGGGTCTGTTCTGGCAAAGGGCCTCCCTTGGCAAAAAAAACACGTGTAGGTCTATTATGATGTCAGCCACAGCTTCTTCCTGCTTTATTTGGGACAGAAAGGAGTTAATTGGAAAGACATACGGGGGAGGGAGGGAGGCTCAAGAGGGTCGGGATATATATACACACACATAGACCTGATCGATGTTATATAGCAGAAACTTAACACAATATTGTAAAGCGATCACACTTCAATTGAAGGAGAAAAAAAAAAAAGAAATGGATCCAACAAGGGAGCAGACATGATCTCTCAGCAGAGGCTTTAGGCAGGGGATTTGCAGCTGTCATCTTTGAGGCAGATGGAAGCCATCTTTTCAGGAGGGGTAGAGAGACCATCAGGATGTACATGCCATGTTTAGTATGTATGTTAGCACAGACATGTTCACTGTCTAGTAATGGATACGCTGTGCCAGTTTCTGCCCAGTGTGTAACAAACCATCCTAAACTCCGCGGTGTAACATAACTACCATTTTTTTATATCCTGAGAGTCAGAAATTTGGAAGGCTACCTGGGTGACGGCTTATCTCTGTTCCACAATGTCTGGGGGCCTCAGCTAGGAAGACTTGAAAGCGGGGGGTGGTTCCATGGCTGGGACCACGTGGAGGTGTCTGTCTTCTTCATTCATCAGGTGGCCAGTGTTGGCTGGGACCTCAGCCCTGGCTATCAGCTGGAAAGGTACATAGTGGCCTCACCATGTGGCCTCAACTGAGGCAAACATCTTACTTGGTGGCTCAGTGTTGCAGCTAACAAAACAAACAACACCTTGCCTTTAAGGCCTAGCCATATTGGCAAATAGACGGTGAAACAATGGAAACAGTGACAGACTTTATTTTCTTGGGCTCGAAAATCACTGCAGATGATGACTGCAGCCATGAAATTAAAAGACGTTTGCTCCTTGGAAGAAAAGCTATGACAAACCTAGACAGTGTATTAAAAAGCAGAGACATTCCTTTGCCGACAAAGGCCCGTCTAGTCAAAGCTGTGGTTTTTCCATTAGCCATGTATGAATGTGAGAGCTGGACAATAAAGAAAGCTGAGCACTGAAGAATTGATGCTTTTGAACTGTGGTGTTGGAGAAGACTCTTGAGAGGTCCTAGGATTGCAAGGAGATCAAACCAGTCAATCCTAAAGGAAATCAACCCTGAATATTCATTGGAAGGACAGATGCTAAAGCTCCAAAACTTTGGCCACCTGATGCAAAGAACTGACTCACTGGAAAAGACCCTGATGCTGGGAAAGACTGAAGGCAAGAGAAGAAAGGGCCGATGGAGGATGAGATAGTTGGATGGCATCATCGACTCAATGGACATGAGTTTGAGCAAGCTCTGGAAGAACAGTGAAGGACAGGAAAGCCTGGCGTGCTGCAGTCCATCGGGTCGCAAAGAGTCAGACACGACTGAGTGACTGCACAACAACAGTGGACATAGCAGAGCATTATTTCAGCCACATTATATCAGTTACAAGAGATTCATAAGTTCAAGGGAAGGAGTATTAGGCTTTACCTCTTGATGGTGGAGTGGAGAGTTCTAGAGGAACATGTGGGTCAGGAGATTTTTCTTTTTTTTTCAAGTATAATCTGCCAAATATGCTTCCTTTGAAAAGGACAATTTGTGACATGGGGAGGTTGGGAACTCTGGCCTTATTTGGGGGTTTTCCTGAGGGTCTCATATAGTAGTCAATGGCACACATGAGAATAACAATAGCTAACAGAGGGTGTGCCAGGCACTGTTTTAAGTTTACTCATTTCATACAAAACCTCTGAAAGAGGTCCTATCATTATTTCCAGTTTACAGACAAAGCCTGAGGATGTGAAGTAACTTGTCCAAGGTCACAGAGCTCCTGCAGAACTGAAGTCTGAGCCAGAATCCACATATACAATCACCAGGTTATCATACCGCTCAGTGTGGCCAGTGGGTACAGTCACACATTGCTGTAACCATTTGTCTGGTGGTGAGAGAATCTGAAGCTCCGGACGTCATGAGTTCTTGTGCTCAGTCACTCAGTTGTGTCTGACTTTCTGACCTCATGGACTGTAGCCGGAGAGGCTCCTCTGTCCATGGACTGCTCCAGGCAAAATAGCAGAGTGGGTTGCCATTTCCTCCTCCAGGGGATCTTCCCAACCCAGGATCGAAACTGTGTATCTATGTCTGCTGCACAGGTGGTCTCCTTAACACTGTGCCACCTGGGAAGCCCCTATAGGACACTTGATCTTAGCCAAAAGGCCACCAGCTCCTAGAATATATGTAACAGCTGATGGAGATGGAGTTTTGAATTGACATTTTACAGTGAAAATTTAGGAAAAATAAATGATTCAACATTTATGGTCCCCTATTTAATGCAGCTGGAAAGGGCTCAGGAAGCCTGCACTGTGCTTGCCCTGTTTATGGTGAGGGCAGTGGGACCAGGGCAGAGGATAAGACCGTGGACTCAGAGGCCAGGCTGCTTCAAATCGGCTCTACCACTTCCTGCCAATTTTAACCTCAGGCAAAGCTCTTTCACCTGTGGGACCCTCTTCATATATAAAATGGGGGTAATAGTACCTACCTCCGACGGCAGGGGACCTGGAGCACATTCACGAGCAAGTCGGCGCTCAGTGAGTGTTAATCCCTGGTGATCACCAGGAGGGCCTTGTTTCCTGCTGTGACACAATGCTGCCACGTAGTGGCCAGTTTGGAGAAGGGCATGGCAACCCACTCCAGTATTCTTGCCTGGAAGATCCCATAGACAGAGGAGCCTGGAGGGCTACAGTTCATGGAGTCGCAAAGAGTGGGACGCAACTGACTGGCTGAGCACAGAGTAGCCAGTTTACATGGCAGCTTTTCATCCAGTAAAAACAGTTCCTACCAAACAGCTTCCCCTGAACAACAGCTCACCCCGCCCTTGAAAATCTGTGTATAACTTATACTCATTATAACCTCCAAATCTGTGGTTCTGCACCTGCAGATTCAATCCACCTCAGATTCTGTGTGTGCTAAGTCGCTTCAGTCGTATCAGACTCTTTGCGGCCCTAAGGACTGTAGCCCACCAGGTTCCTCTGTCCATGGGATTTCCCAGGCAAGAATGCTGGAGTGGGTTGCCATTTTCTTCTCCATGGGATCTTCTGACCCAAGGATTGAACCCATGTCTCCTGTATTGGCAGGCAAGTTCTTGACCACTAAAACCTCCTGGGAAGCCCTAATCAACCCCTAATGGCTTTGTATGTTGAACTTCTGCCTCCTCAGCACCCCTCCCCTGCTTAGGATTCAGCTGAGATGAGGGGTAGCTGTGGGCTGCGAAGTCAAAAGGAAACCCTGTATGATTCTTCATCTGCAGCCTCTTTCTCCTCTATCCCTGACTCCTCCATAGAGGTAGTAGGAGGGAGGCCGCTTGTATATTCTTCCAATGAAGCACAAATAAAGAAACTCTGTGCACCCTTCTTCTCCTTGGTGGTTTTACATCTGTCGAGAAAACGATATGATTTTAACCTGCAGTGAGAAGGTGCTGGAATAGAGGAAAGGACTGGGATGTGATGAGGGCTCTAGGGGCTCTCAACATGAGTTAAAAGTAAACACAGCACTACACTGTAAAACAAGTGTGAGAAGGTCTGAAAATACTATTTCCCCCCTGATGACTGCAATAAGGCTTTAGAAAATAAGTCCCCCTCGTCATGAAAGTTCAAGTTCTGCCACTCGGTGGCGCAGTGGTAAAGAAGCTGCCTGCCAATGCAGATGCAGGGGATGTAGGTTTGATCCCTGAGTTGGGAAGATCCTGTGGAGGAGGAAACGGCAACCCTCTACAGTATTCTTGCCTGGAAAATTCCATGGATAGAGGAGCCTACAGTCCATGGGGTCACAGAGTTGGATGTGACTGAGCAACTGAACACATACCTTAGCACCTGTTTTTGCTAACCGGAAGAGAATTTTCACTTTTACCAGAAAAAAAGCCATAACCATAGTAATGGAGAACTTTGTAAAAAAAATGAAGTGGCCGAGGGACTGCCTTGGTGGTCTGGTTGCTAAGAATCCATGCTCTCAATGCAGGGGGCTGGGGTTTGATCCCTGATCAGGAACCAGATCCCCCCACGCCGCAACTGAGAGTGTGCTTGCCACAACTAAAGGTCTCGCATGCTGCAATTAAGCGCCAGCGCAGCCAAATATTAATAGACACATAAATAAATATTTTAAAAAACGAAGAGGCTTACTGCAAACTTTCAAAGGCAGGGGATACATGTATATCTGAGTCAAATTTCTTTTTAAAAAAATTGGGGGCCCCTGCATTGCTGATGACCTGGGGAGCTGGCCTATTATTAAGGAGCCTCTGCTTTTTCAGGACTCACTGAGATGCTGCTGTGAGTCAGATTCTCAATAAACATTCGGTAAGCCCCCACCACGAGCTGGGCCCTGGGCTCTCACTGGACCGCAGTTAAGCAGGCTGAGCACCCAGGTCTTTAAAAACTGATTTCAGCATAGTACATTCTTTCCACTTGGGATTAATAAGTGCACACTATGTGCTAGGCCAGAAGTGTGCCAGAGCCAGTTCCTACAGCGAGAGGTGAATGCCTGATTTTCAAGAGAAGAGAAAACTAGAGACAAACACAGCCATTACTAAGAATTAAGTTACAATGCGACTTTCCTGAAGGTCCAGTGGTTAAGACTCCGAGGTGTGTGCAGGGGGTGGGGGGTTGATCCCTGGTTGGGGAACTAAGATCCTACAGGCCATGTGGTTAGGTCAAAAGATAAAACAAATAAGCAGATTTTTAAAAAATTTATTTTTGGCTGAGCTGGGTCTTTGTTGCTGCATGAGGGTCTTCTTATGGTTGCAGTTGACTTCTCTTGTGGACGGGCTCTAGGGCATGAAGCTTCAGTCGTTGTGGCTCATGGGCTCAGTAGTGGTGCACGGGCTTAGTTGCCCCATGGTGTGTGGACTCAGGTATTGAAGGTATTGATCAGGTATTGATCAGGTATTGAAGCCGTGTCTGCATTGGCAGGCAGATTCTTTACCACTGGATCATCGGGGAAGTCCAACAAACAGATTTTTATAAAGACATTAAAAAAATTAAAGAAGTTACATAAATACAGACTTAAAAAATTGTATTAAAAACACAGTAAAAACTCAAAAGTCATCACTTATGATCAATTATGCTACTATGTTGCACATTTTTCTATCATCTGTTCTTGGTTATTTCCATCTACTGTGTCTGAATGGTGGGTGTGCGGCATCTCTTCCCTGTGTGAAATCACGTCCAAAGGGTTAACAGAAGCTCAGTGTGTGTCCTACAGAACAGCAGATAAGGGAACAGCATGTCAGAAACCTTTCTGTTTGCAGCTTCTTTACTGATTAAGCCTGCTGACTTGCTTTTTTTACCCATTCTCTAGCTGCATACCCTCTGAACTTCACATAGTCAAGGTAATGTATCACTAGATTTTGAAACCAGCCCTACAGATAACGCTTCTGATGTATGGGTCACTATAGTAACGGGGGTTTTACTCTGTTTTCCAGAACTTTGGAGTTGGCTCCTGCCCAGTTCAGACCAGCTAAGACCAGTTCAGAACCCTGAGCCTAAAATTGGCCTGGTGCAGGACACAGATTGCCTCACCTTTTCCCTGTCTCCAATCATCTTTCCTCATGCCTACTTTGCTGCTTTTAATCTGACCTTGCCCTGTGGCATGTGGGCCCTTAGTTCCCCTGCCAGGGATCAAACCTGTACCCCTCTGCATTGGAAGGCGGAGTTCTAACTGTTTTAACCACTGGACCACTGGGGACATCCCCACCTGATTCTTTATCCCATAACTATCTCAAGCCTCTGGCCCTCGGAGTTGGATCTGTGTTCTCCTTTCGTGGTGACCTCATCAACAAACTCCTTCTCTGCCGCAAACTTCAGTGTCAGGCCTGCTGCTTGTGGGTCAAACAAGCCTGTTGTTCAGTCACTCAGTCGTGTCTGACTCTTTGCGACCTCATGGACTGCACCGCAGCACGCCAGGCTTTCCTGTCCTTCACCATCTCCCAGAGCCTGCTCAAACTCACGTTCACTGAGTTGGTGATGCCATCCAACCATTTTATCCTTTGTCGTCCCCTTCTACTGCCTTCAATCTTTCCCAGCATCAGGGTCTTTTCCAATGAGTCGGTTCTTCTCATCAGGTGGCCAGAGTATTGGAGCTTCAGCTTCAGCATCTGTCCTTCAACGAATATTCACGATGGATTTCCTTTAGGATTGACTGGTTTGATCTCCTTGCAGTCCAAGGGACTCTCAAGAGTATCCTCCAATACCACAGTTCAAAAGCATCAATTCTTTGGTGCTCAACCTTCTTTATGGCTCAACTCTCAAACGAGTCTCAGTTCAGTTCAGTCGCTCAGTTGTGTCTGACTCTTTGCAACCCCACGGACTGCAGCACGCCAGGCTTCCCTGTCCATCACCAACTCCCGGAGCTTGCTCAAACTCATGTCCATCGAGTCGGTGATACCATCCTACCAACTCATCCTCTGTTGTCCCCTTCTCCTCCTGCCTTCAATCTTTCCCAGCATCCAGGTCTTTTCCAATGAGTCAAACAAGTCTAGTTTGTAACAAATGCTGAGTTCAGCTTCTTCATATTGGTTGCTTGAAATCTGGCAATAGTGGGAGTATTTACACAAAGGAAACCTGCAAATCAGGGTTTAATTCCTTGTTGACTGCTTATGGAAGTGGGGGTGGTGGTGGCGGATGTTAATAATGCAGATTGAACTTGAATGTGCATGGCGTCTGTACCCTTTGTAGCATGAATAGCATAAGCTGAGGAAATATTCTTCCAGTACTTGACACTATTATTCAGTTCAGTAGAGAAGTTTCTTCCTCATGTCATCCAAAAATAAGTGAAACTCCAGAGTGAAGCTGGAAAGGAGGAAAATAACTGAAGAAAGTTTGGAAGCAGTGAAGATGTAACTGTTAGGTTTCACTATTTTTCACTTTTTTTTTTTTCTTAAGTCTTCACTGCATTTGTTACAGGGCTTCCCTCATAGCTCAGTTGGTAAACAATAGTGCTTCTGCTTTCTCTTTTCCTTTTTCTTTTGCCACAAGGCATGTGGGATCTTAGCTCCCTCACCTGGGATTGAACTCCACTGGATGGACCACGAGAGAAGTCCCTTATTTCTTTTTTTTTCCCCCTTATTTCCTTTTTTTTTCTTTTAAATTCATGGCCGCCTGGCATGTGGGTTCTTAGTTCTCACACCAGAGATTAATTTCGCACCCCCTGCAGTGGAAGTGCGGAATCTTAGCCACTGGACCGCCAGGGAATCCTGGTAAGTTCCTTAATTCTTAACATAAAGGAAAATCAGCTAACACTTGAGTCAAAACTATATTCCTTTGGCAACGGTAGCGGGGTGATAAACTTTTTCGCTGAAGGGGATAGAAATTAAATATTTATCAGTGATCTGACTTTGTGACACTATAGAATTATAAAAAAAAAAAACCTCACACTAGATTTTGCAAGGCATATCGAGGTTGCAGCCGCATGGAATTTACAACCGAGTTGCGAACCCTTGCCCTACACACACATTGTTTCTGAGAGCTGGTGTTGACAACTGTGCGGGGCGCAGAGCTGGGCCTGAGGTCCCCCGGGAGCTTGGCTGGGGCGGGGCGGGCGCAGGCGCGCTGTGAGGCCCCCTTCCCAGAGTCGCCGCCAGGGGGCGCGCGAGGCAGCCGGCAGCTTCGCGCTTTGGCCCCCAGCGCGGCCCGTCGCCCGACGCCGCGGCGGGAAAATCCGACCAGGCCGCCCTGGGGGGCGCGTCTTTCTGTCCTGGCGCGCCTGCCAGGGTCCGCCTGCGGAGATGATGGAGGAGGAGGAGGGGGCCGAGGAGCAGCAACGCTTCTCTTACCGACAGGTACAGGAGAATGGGGTCCTGGCGGGGCTGGGGAAGGACGGCGTCGAGATTCTGCGGGGAAACAGGCGCCGCCTCAGCCCAGCCTCGTCTTCGTACAGAGGCCCCAGGTCGGAGGCCGAGCTCGGCCGCCTCTGGCGCCTGCGCTTGAGCTGACCCGGCTGCCGCGGGGGGTGCTGGGAGGAGGTTTCCTTGGTTTCGCGGGTCGGAGCTTGGGGTGGCTGAGTGAGAGGGAAGATTCGGGGGAAATACCTGCCGTGCACCGGGAGTCCGGCGGCGGAGGCCCCTCTGGCTTTGTGACAGGCTCAGTCTCCTTCTCGGACAGCGTTGTTATGAGGCACGCGGCACGAGCTCCGGAAATGTTGGCTCCTCTAATCTGTGCGTCCATCCTGCGGGGGAGGAGACGGCCTCGGAACCTGGTGCAAACACGGGCCGCCCTGCTCCGGAACCCATCGGATGTGGGTTCGAATCTCGACTCCGCACAGAGTGTTGTGTTGACTCTCCCCGAACTCATTTTCCTAGATGGAAAAATCAGGGTGATAATAACCAGGTCTCAGCATAGTTGCTGGTATTCAGTCCTTCAGTCAGCACCGCGAATAAATGCCGTGTGGGAGAGTCGTGAGAAAAACCAAGAATCTCAGAGGATTAATCGAAGAGAATTGGGAATGAACTCAGGAAAGGGGCGCTTCCTAAATTTCAGAAGCTGTTTACCCATCGCCTCCCTTTATTTTGAAGTTTGAGCCTTCAGAAAAAGTTGCAAAGTTAGCGCATTCATCACCCATGTGCCCCTCACCTCGATTAACCAGTTAACATTTTGCTGTATTTGCTCCCTTACTTCTTTTCTTGAAATTATTTGATAATTAAGTACACTTAATGCTTCACCTTTAAGTTTTAATACTTCAACATGCTTCTTCCAAGAACAAGGTCATAATCTCTGATCACATTCAGGAAGCTTGATAATTGATAAAATCCTGTTATCTAATATGAATCCATATTCAGTTTTCCCCAGTTGTCCCAAAGATATTCTGTCATGGTCCTTTTTTTCCTTCACCCAGGATCTAGTCGGGGATCCTGCATTGTGTCTAGTCCTGGCTTTGGTCTCTCCTGGAACTGCTGTCCACCTCCTTTGGGTTTCATGACATTGGTGGTTTCGAAGAGTCCATTCATGGCAAAGATGTGGGAGATAAACTGTTTGAGAGCAGGGACTGTTCTTTTCAGTTTTGTATTCTCAGCCCCTAGTACAGAGCCTGGCTCTCAACAGACAATAAATACTTACTGAATAAGTGAGTCAGGCTGCAAAGATGGACTGAGAAATTTGAACCTCATCCTCTGTGCAGTGGTGAACTGATGGAGGATCCCACTGTTCACTCAGCTAGGTGTTCTTGGCACTAGGTGGACAGCCGTGAACAGTAGTGAAGGGTCCTGCCCTTGAGGAATTTAGAGTTTAGTAACTTAGCCTCTGACCCAAGCCGATGGCTCATTGGTAAAAAATCTGCCTGCAAGGCAAGAGACCTGCAGGAGTCCTGGGTTCCATCCCTGGGTGGAGGAAATCCCCTGGAGGAGGAAATGGCATCCCACTCCAGTATTCTTGCCTGGAGAATCTTGTGGACAGAAGAGCCTGGTGGGCTGTAGTCCATGGGTTGCAGAATCGGATGTGAGTCAGCAACTGTGCGCTCACAGGCATGACTTAGCCTCTATTGAAGAAGGCCCTTAACCTGTTCCAGGAAGTGGACGAGGGGGAAGGATGGAGGAATCTTCTGGAGCAATGAGAATGTTCCCCTATCCCTAACCACACCTCTACACATACCTAACAAAAAGATGACTTTGGAGGGTCTTTATTCCTCCCAGGGTGGTGGTCTCTTTGTCTCTTTCCACCAACGCTTTCCACTTACCTGCTCTTGTGACATCTGAAACGAAGGAAGGTAAGTCCCTTTCTTACCTGTCTGGCCTCTCCTCGGGCCCTGGACTCGTGTTTTTGCAGTCCCTCCTTGTCTCGCCTCTGCCATGAGCACTTGCTGGTAGAGGTGACGCTGTCTTGGGTTCAGCCATCACTACATCCGGTTCAGCTCCGTCCCCAGCATGGGTGGCGCGCACACGGGGCTCAGCAAGTTTGTTGACATGAGACCGAGACCTTGGCGTGGTTTGTTTTGTTTCTTTACTCCTCCGCATGCGGAAGAAGTGTTTTCCAGCACTGGAAGGTGTTGCTAAGGAGCGCTGAGGGTCCTGTTGAGGTGGGCTAGCAAACCAGCAAATCAGAGGAGGATCCAGTGTGCCCTCGGGAGCCTTCTACAGTGTTGTCCTGATATTCATCCTTTGTCTCGTGCAGGACTGGGGCTGGCAAGGACTTGAAGCACAGGGACCAGTCCTTTTGTTTTTGCTTGATTAACTTCCATCTAGGGGCAAAAATCCCTCTCTTTTCTCACTGTGTTCCCCAGATACCTGGCACATTATTGACCAGGGGATATTTTTGCAGAAACATGAATCAGTGGGGTCTCTGGAATGTGACTTGTAGAAACATCTCTTCCTAGTTAATGGTGATGATTTCAGTGAAGTAACGATAAGGAATGACGATGGCAGGTCAGCGGGGAGAGAAGGCAGACTGGTATCTGGGAGGCACCTGTGTAACTTTACTCAGTTATTCCACATTTATGTGCCAAGTGCCTGCTGGGTGAAGGCCTGTGCTAACACGTTGGTATTAATATGTGCTACCTGAATGTTACTGACTTGATGTTTCAATATTCGCTTACATAACAAATCGCTGGCCACAGGTGTTATAGTGCACTGGAAAAGTCACTCAGCCATTATGGAAAGTGCCGAAGGAATTTAGGCTGAGCAGACCATCTTGGTCTTCATTTTTTAAGATGTGAAGAGCTCTTATTTGCAGTCTTACCCATGAAGTGTTTTGATTTTACTTCAGAGGCTAAAGGCAGCGGTTCACTACACGGTTGGTTGTCTTTGCGAGGAAGTTGCGTTGGACAAAGACATGCAGTTCAGCAAGCAAACCATTGCAGCGATCTCAGAGGTGACCTTCCGACAGTGTGGTACGCAGCCCTGGTCTTCCTGCGGGTGTGTGGAAAGCCTGGAGGTTGATTTTGCCTGGGAGAAATGCGGGTGGGTGCCATGACGTATCTCACCAACAGACAGAGAACATTATCACTGGACACCATCCATGAAATGTTTCTTCTATTGGCTGTAAGATTCAGTTTATGGGAAGAGCTATGTTTTTTTCTATTAGAAGATTTATATATTTTTTCTTTCTGTTACACTAACAGGGGGGCATCAGCACCTTTATTTTATTGTTTTAAACCACCCAGAATATTAGTTTTTTTTTTTTTTAACAAGGGCTAGGACAGGCTGCCCTATTTATTTATTTAATTTTGGCTGTTCTGGGTCTTTGTTGTGGTGTTCTGGCTTAGTTGCCTGGTGGCATGTGGAATCTTGGGGGCTTTCCTGGTGGCTCAGATGGTAAAGAATCTGCCTGCAGTGCAGGAGATGCAGGTTCAATCCCTGGGTCAAGAAGATCCCCTGGAGAAGGGAATGGCAACCCACTCCAGTATTCTTGCCTGGAGAATTCTATGGACAGAGGAGCCTGGTGGGCTACAGTCCATGCGGTCACAAAGAGTAGGACACGACTGAGCAACTAACACTTTCACTTTCTTTCATGTGGGATCTTAGTTCCCTGACCAGGTATAGAAACTGTGTCCCCTGCACTGGAAGGCCGATTCTTAACCACTGGACTACTAGGGGAAGTCCTTGGACATTAATTTTTTTGTTTCATTGCTTTATAACTTTTTTGTATCACCCACAGTTTGACAGCTGGTATTTGCTTGACTTCAGGGGAGATGAATGTCTTCACAAGCCCTAACTCCTAGCACAATTTAAAATTAAGGGATAGTTTCTAGGGAGGAGAGGTGTAGCCACAATTACCAGAGGTTTGTAATGAAGGGTGGACGTGGCAGGGAGGACACAGAGGTCGTAATGAATCCAGCAGTGGAGCCGCCCGAAGGGCCTCCTCTCACTTTCAGAAGGATTTGTAGTAGTCACTACACTTACTGTAGACATTGAGATTTCACTTTTATGCTTCTGAATTAAGGTTGAGATAGGCTAATTAAAGCACATCTCTTTTTCTCTTTCAGAAAATTTTGCCAACGACCTTGAGATGTTTGCAAGGTGGGTAGAGAGCTTGATTGTCTGATGCTGGGCTTGTTTCCGTGCTTTGATGCTCCCCATCTGGTGGTGAATTTCAAGGAAGCTTGAACCCCTCCCCACCCCATGTTTTGTGGAGACTGCCTCTAATCATGATTCTGTAAGAGTGGAACATCTGCTTTAATCATGTCCATTCAGACTTGATTGGGCATTTTTTGAAGTTTTCCTCGTATTTGTCGTTGAGGGAAGTGAAGTTATTCAGTTCCAGGTTAAAAAGGTGTGAGTCATGTCTCCAGGATTCTGTGCATGATGCGCTTGCTTTTAAGACTGTTTCTGCAGGTGGTGTGGTGCTGGGGTGTGAGGCTGGGCGCCGGGCTGGGCTGCTTCGTGGGGCAGCATGCAGGTGTCGGGATAATACAGCCCACGGCCCCATCAGCCCTGCATTTGCCTGCTGGTGACAAGTGAGACAGGCTCCTTGAAAAGTGTGTGTGACTGGCTTTCAGCTGGTAGAGTGTTAGCTTTTATAGTTGATTTATGCTCCTCTCTTCAATTAGTTCCATAGGTAATTGAAAACAATTGCAGCGAATTGCTTTTATGAAGCAATTTGAATGACGAAGGCCTGAAAGGGCTAAAGCTTTCTAATTTGCTCCCACTTGTGATTTGGTGCCAGCCTCTCCCACACCCCATACTTTTCACCTTTCTCCTATAGCTCTTTGTTTCTTCGATGAATATTCTGAATGAATTAAAGCAGTAGGTTCTCAGAGGGCAGGCTCTAAATCTTGCCTATTCCTGCGTATATGAG
The DNA here is from genome assembly GCF_019320065.1 of Cervus canadensis. Lineage (NCBI taxonomy): Eukaryota > Metazoa > Chordata > Mammalia > Artiodactyla > Cervidae > Cervus > Cervus canadensis. Next base: position 36,435,605 of record NC_057398.1, read on the forward strand.
TCCCTAAAAACCGCTTAGCATCTTCAACTTGGCCAAAAGGGATTGGGATAATATATGGGATACTGACGGCTCCTGTGTTTTATCATCGTTAATTCAGGTGGTTGCCCCTTACCTGCGCCCACCCCCACCCCAAGTCTCGTGTGAAATACATTTACTGCCTTTACTTGCCATCTTTTTTTTTCCAAAGACTTATTATTTTATGTTATTTTTGGCTGCACTGGGTCTTCATTGCTGCGCCTGGGCTTTCTTGAGTTTCCATACAAGGTCTTCTCACTGCGGTGGCTTCTCTTGTTGCAAAGCACGGGCCCTAGGCACACAGGCTCTATAGTTGTGATGCACAGGCTTAGTTGCTCCAGGGCATGTGGGATCTTCCTGGACCAGGGATCGAACCCATGTCCCCTGAATTAGCAGGCAGATTCTTAATCACTAGACCACCAAGGAAACCCTTTGCCATTTCTTTTCTTCTTTTTTTTTCTTTTTTGACCATGCTGTGGGGCTTGTGGGATCTTAGTTCCCTGACCAAGGATCAAACCCATACCCCCTGCATTGGAAGCATGGTGTCTTAACCACTGGACCAAGGAAGTCCCTCTTCTTTTTTTTTTTTTAAATATGAGTCCTTTATATTACAAAGGAAGACAAAAATGTAAATTGGTAGACAGATGGTCATTTGATTTGAACATAGAGTTTATCAATATAGATCAGAGTTTTTCCACCTCAGCACTGTTGACATTTTGGACTGGATGATTTCCTCATTCTGGTGGGGGCTGTCCAGTGCATTGTAGGGTATTTAGTGGCATCCCTCACCTCTCCCCACTACATGCCAGTAGCAAGTCTCCAGCTGTGAGCTTCCTCCTCATTTCTGTGTTAGCTGTAGGAAAAGACAATGACACATTTTAAATACTAGAAGTAAAAATGAAATTAGAGCTATTTAGCATTGTAACACGTTAAGTTTTCAGGTACTGTGTTTTTTTTTTTTTTTCGCCTGTGTGTTTTTTATAGTTGAGAAGCTTACTTCCTTTTGCTGGGCCCTGGGGCAGAGAGGTAGGCTTCCCAGGTGGCATAGTGGTAAAGAACCCGCCTGCCAATGCAGGAGACATAAGAGACCCAGGTTCGATACCTAAGTAGGGAAAATTCCTTCAAGGAGGGCATGGCAGCCCACACTAGTATTCTTGCCTAGAGGATCCCATGGACAGAGGAACCTGGCAGGCTATAGTCCATGGGGTCACAAAGGGTAGGACATGACTGAAGTGACTTAGCACGCACACACGGGGCAGAGATGTGTGGGCATCACTTAGACTGTCAGCTGCATAAGGAAGGACTCATCTTTTGGGTAAAGGAGTCTGTGTAGAGGCCGTCAGCTGATGCTCTCTGAGCAAGACTGTCAGAGGCTTTACTTAGAGATGTTTCCTCTTCTGCGGTGCTTAGCGGTGTATACCAGCACTCCATAGACTTCTTCCTAAGAACTCTGAGCGAATTCAAGTGCAGATTTTCTTTGAAGACTTATCTGTTGTCTTAATTTTACATTGTCAAAACATTCCGTTAAAAAAAAATATCCTGTTTTAAAGTTTATCACTGAATAGGACTCCCTGGTGGTCCAGTAGTTAAGACTCTAAACTTCCAATGCAGGGGGCCCCAGGTTCAATCCCTGGTTGGGGATCTGCATGCCATGGTGTGGGGGAAAAAATGTTTATCACTGAATAAAATAAAAAAAGCTTCCCTGGTAGCTCAGTCAGTAAAGAATCTGCCTGCAGTGCAGGAGACCTGGGTTCGATCCCTGAGTCTCGAAGATCCCCTGGAGAAGGAAATGGCAACCCACTCCAGTATTCTTGCCTGGAGAATTCCATGGACAGAGGAGCCTGGCAGGCTACAGTCTGTGGGGTTGCAAAAGTTGGATGCAACTTAGCAACTAAACCACCACTACTGAATAGAATTGATAGTCCCAGAGGGTCACCTTTATCCTATGGTTTTGAGTTTTCCCTATTAACATAATCCCTGCTCCTATATTACCCCACTTTGAGAAATCTGAAATATATACTGCTATTTCAAGTTGGCTACCTATTAAATAGTCTTTGGAGGCTGGGAACCTAACTAGTATTTGTAACAATGTTTCTATGAAAAAAATGCACTTAAATTGTAAACACTGTAAACTCAGTTCACCTATAAACTTTGGAAAATAATCTCTCCACTTAAGTTGTGAATTTCCTTCATTTAATGTCTAGTTACCTAATGTTAACATGGTAAAGATGAAACATTTTGAAGAAGATAGGTATTCTATGGTAAATGAGTTCTAGGGGCATTTTTGTGTTCAGTCGCTAAGTCACGTCAGCCTTTGCCACCCTATGGACTGCAGCACGCCAGGCTTCCCTATCCTTCACCATCTACCGGAGTTTGCTCAAATTCTTGTCCATTGAGTTGGTGATGCCATCCAACCATCTCATCCTCTGCTGCCCCCTTCTCCTCTTGCCCTCAGTTCCCAGCATCAGGGTCTTTTCCAATGAGTCGGCTCTTCACATCAGGTGGCCAGAGTATTGGAGCTTCAGCATCAGTCCTTCCAATGAATATTTAGGGGTATTTTGGGAATAGTCTTTAAAACCTGTGTTGCTAAAAGTGTTGTATGAAAAATTGCCTTGTTCTCTAGAGTAATTTTCTGGAGCCAGAGATTTGATTTAGGAGAGTTTGTGGTGTGCGGTGGCTGGCATAGGATATACCTGCCCCTCCATCTGGGAAAGTGGCATCATTAAAACACGGTGCAGAGAAACCAGGTGACCAGTTGAGTGGTGGAGAGGGTTGGCTCTGCTGTTTGCTGAACACGTCTTGTGATCATATATGCTGATCTCATGCTGAATAGTTCAGTGCTGCTTCCTCCTTACTCTTTTGTCCAGCCCTTCAGGAAGATGGTAACACCAACAGAGCAACTTGTCGTGTGATAGAGACGAGGGCCACAGCATGTCTCTGGTTCCTGATATCCTCCACACAGGGCACCTCTGGACCAGCTTTGTGGTCACTATTCTGTCACTTTCTGTCTGACTCCCCCCACCCCGCCCCCTTTCCTCTGTGCTAGTCCTTGCAGGTGGCTAATGAGACGTTATCTTCTGACATGGATATTATCCCAGGATAGTCAGATACTGTCCATCATGATGAGATGGCATGTGATCTTTTCACATTTGGCAGAATATAAAGGACTAATCTGGTCAAATTACAGAGTATAATTTCTGTGAGTTTTATCTTTAAGTCAACAGATATTTAGTGAGGACTTGCCATGTGCTGGTCACTCTGATAGTTATTAAGAACACAAAGATTCCCCCTTATTCCAACTTAAAAGTTCCTACTTATTTTTGGAAGAAGTTAGAAATGGCAAGAAAGGGTGTAATTAGGGTAATAAATTATTGAATAGAGCTCATTGTCTCAGATTACCTTTTAAAGCAGAGATAAGAGAACTGGAACAAGAACTTGAGTCCGCGTTGTGAGCAAGAAACAGACTCTAGTTGAAAGGATGTTCTTTGTCCTAGCTGGGCTGTGTCTGGGACACATTATCTCCTAGTTAGGGAGGGACACGTGCACAAGCTTCTCCCTGTAATGTAGCCTTTGGAGAAGAGCATTAGGACTTTGGTATAAGCAAAGCCGTGCTTTGTGGAAATTCTCTGTTTCTTCTATTTAGCGTTCATCTAAGCAGCAGTGATCTTTGTATTGTAAGCTCTGTGCTGTTTTCTCTTTTCGCTGGAGGTGCCGCACAGACCCGCTTCTTTCTGCGTGGTGGTCGCTGTGAGCAAGCAGGCCGTTTGGGAAGGCTGAATGCCTCTCATCCCTCTCCAAGCTCACATTCTCCAGATACCCTCGGCGCTCCAGTGGAGGTGGACAGATCGCCTTCTGCTTGCTCTCAGTCTCTTTATTTAATTGGGATCTTGGCTCATCACTTCACTCATTTCTGTGTCACTGTCACTTAACAACCCTCACCTGAAAAGATGGGCTACTTAGAGATCCTTGCTGATGTGAAGTCTGGCCGTGAACTTTTGTGTTTCATCAAAACTTTAAATAATATGAAACATTTTGGCGAATTGTTTCTGCCCTTTCTACAGACATGGGAAAAGAAGCACAATTAACACTGAAGATGTGAAGCTCTTAGCCAGGAGGAGTCATTCACTGGTGAGAGATGGATTTCTTTCCTCAGTCCCCTTTCCCATCAGAATACATTATTCCCAATTAATCACTGGCATCCACGAAGTGATTCCCCCAGGGCACCTTGCGTTAAAAATGAGACACGCTTCAACCGCTCAGACCTGCCTGTAATTTACAGTCTTTCTTTCACAATGATGGATCTTGCTAAGTCAATTTGAAATTTTCTAATCAGCGCTCTCTGGATTTCATAATTTGCCTTTTCTGTAACATCTCAAAACTTTGGTCCCATGTTTCAGCTACAGCAGAAACCTGTCAGACACAGGTCACAGGCTACAGTATCTAGGGGGTGGATTTGTTATGGAGCCCACAATTTTGGTGGGCCAGGTGTGGAAGGAGTATCAGTACATCTGGGGTGTGCAGGCAGTTGAGCACATTTTCTGTCTTTGCGGAGATGTTGAGACATCATCCCAGTCCTGCCCTCACTTTACAGTGATGCTGGGATCGTCCCAGGCTAGTTGGCTGTGGCCGATGGCAGATCAGGATGCCTGTGAGGTTTCCTGACTTAGTCTGATCTTAGCAGTCCAAATACTTTTACATTCCTCCCCAGGATGTGAGCTCCACAAGGGCAGGGATTTTTTTTTTTTTTTTTTAAGGGCAGGGATTTTTATGTCTTTCTTCTTGGCTCCATCTGCCATGCCTAGAAAAGGGCCTGACCCACAGTAGGGGCTCATGAGTAGCTGTTGAATGAATGAACTTGTGTAGCACTGACATTTCACACAGGACTTCTGTAGGTCATATTTTATACACATTATTTAAAGCTCACAATCACCCTATGAGGGTTTTTCATAGCATGACTAATTAGCCCCATTTTATAGGCCAGACTACTAGAGTTAAGTAATTTCCCAAAGTTAAATATGAAGTTTTCTTGTTGACAGCTGACCCTTAACCTTCAAACCCTGAATCCAGTACTGATTCCACTGGACTTTTTTTTTCTATCTCTGCTCTTCTAATATTGTTTCTCTAAAGTTTAAGTCAAGGTTAAGGATGATACGATTTCTAATAGCTCCGGTGCCTGGTGGTGCTGCATATCAGTGGAAAAGACATTTTTCTCTCCTCCGAAATTCTCTCTCGGAACTGTAACTTATCAGCTTCAGTAAGCAGTTTCTATCTTTTGTAAGGAATTGGCGATGCAAGTCATCTTAGACTATTAATTGGGAAGTTTTCTGCTTATTGCGTATGTATTTACCTCAGAATGTTGTTTTAATTTTGGACTGTTAAATTTTTTTCGTCTGACAGAAGCCTATTACTGAAGAGTTGCAGCTAAATTTGTGCATTTGACTAAATCTTCCCTGAGGGCAAGGACCTTGTCTTATTATCCTTGTGTCTCTAGGATCTGGTACACAGGAATTGTGCAATAATTTTAGTTGGGTACATTTAGGGCTTTTGACTTTATTTGTGTTTTGTAGAGTATATTTGTGATTGGAATGTCTTTCATAAACTACAAGTTTTAATTCTTCTGATTATTCAAGGAGCTCCTATGTGAGTAAGCAGTGAGCTGACTTTTGTCATTGATTTCTTCCAGAAAAAAAAATTTGAAGCTGTGTTTAACTCCGAGGAATGTAACCCTGGGCGGGAGTGGTTGGGAAATGGCATAGATTTTTTCCTCCCTGACTAGACTTATCAATGGCTTTACAATCAGGTAAAAATGTAATTTAAAAAATATTTTTTTGAGGCTTCCCTGGTAGCTCAGGCAGTAAAGCGTTCTACCTACAGTGTGGGAGACCTGGGTTCGATCCCTGGAGAAGGGAGTGGTATTCTTGCCCACCCCTACCCCCCAAACAAGGGGCTCAATGGGGCGTTTAAAAAAATATATATATTTTTTGTAGCTAAAATACATCACAGAGAAAAATGAAGACATCGCTCAGCTTAACTTGGAAAGAAAAGCAAAGAAGAAGAAGAAGTTGGAGGATGAAAACAGAAATTCAGTGGAGTCAGCAGAGGCTGGTGTAGAGGAAAGTGAGAATTAAACCCTGTTGCCGTTTGGAGAAAGCAGCCTTCAGCAGGCAGAGTGGCTAAAAGCACATAATGCCAATGAGGGTTCTGAAAGGGTAAGTGGAGATTAAAAGACAAAAGTCTTGGCTGCTTTTTGTATTGTACTCTCCAAGTCATTGACTACAAAAGCTGGTTTAAAAGAGAAGTGGAAACTCTTAAGCAAAATACTTCCATGTCTTACTGAAGCACATGAAAAGGGCATGTTTGAATGGTATATGTTGGAAATTGTATCTATTGTGTTAATAAAATTATGTTAGCAATTACATATGGTTGACTTTTTCAAGCAAAAAAATCACATGTTCATTCTTTTATATAATTTTTCAGGCTGACAATCCCTGAAAGATGACTAAAGCTGTATGTATTTAGTCCTTTTTTGGCTGTACCATGCCGCTTGTGGGATCTCAGTTCCCCAAGCAGGGACTGAACCTGGGTTCTTGGCAGGGAAAGCACTGAATCCTAACCCCTAAACCATCAGGGAAGTCCACCAATGTTGTTTTTTAAACACTTGTCACTTGTGATCATAAGGTAGAAGGGTGGATATTTGGAAATGGTCCTTTTCACTTTTTAAAGGTGATTTTCTTCAGAAACAGTTCATGTGACTTTTCTCTGGCTATTTTGTAATTGTGGTTGGCCACACTGGATGGAACTTTTGCTTGAGAAGAAATCTGACTACTCCTCCAAACAGGTCAGTGTGCGCCTTCTGTTTCAGGTTGTGAGAGATGATGCTTCCAGGAATCCCAGATCTGCTGTCTTCTCCTTGGGGTTTCTTAGAGGGCCAGGGCGAGCGTGCCTTTTAACCCGTTGGGACAATAGCAGCAGAGAAGAGGAACCAGCATTTACAGCGTCCGTTCTGTGTGCCAGGTGCTACTCTAGGTGCTCCAGATAGTATTTCTTCACACATTTTCACAGTATTTTTATTTACTTTAAAATACTGATTTATTTATTTGGCTGCACCAGTCTTAGTTGTGGCACAAAGAAAGTTTAGTTGCGGCATGTGAACTCTTAGTTGAATGGGATCTAGTTCTCTGACCAGGGATCGAACCCAAACCCCCTGCATTGGGAATGTGGACTCTTAAGCCACTGGACCACAGGGAAGTCCCTTACCTGTTTATATTTTAGACAAGTGGTCCTACCACACATTCTTCAGGGATTATAACACAGGGGTGGTCAGACTTTGTAAGGAGTAGCTGGGTGTAACCCTGAGTTCTCAGAAACTGCCTCTTGCCCACTGCATGTTCTGTTCAGGGTTTAGTTTACTCTGGCATGTCCATGTGATGTCAGTCATCCTTTCCCATTCCATCTTTGCTGACCATTGGCAGAAAGGAGTTGCAGGGCTCTTTCTCACAGGCTTGCTTCCTTAGAGTCCTGGAAGCTCGTCTGAACTTTAGACTTATTAACTGTTTAACCAGCTGACTGGCCATATAAAGCAGCACACATCTTTGAAATAGATGTGGCCTGGTAACATAGTTGGGGCAATTTACATTTATAATGTTTGTTGTCTTTCTTGTTACACCAACTCCTCAAAAAAAGGTGAAATAAAAGATCCTGCGTTAGTTTTTTATTACTAAATTAACAAACCAGGGAAGTTCCAAAGCATCCCCTTCTATACACAGCAACAGCTGGAATATGCTGGTTGACACTTGTCACATACAGCTGGTACCTCGACACCTAGACGTCTGGGAAAGTGTAATCAGGGCCCGCTTACTGCCTTTACTGAATTGTGGAATCTGTAAAGAACCCTTAGAGGTCATGGAGTCCAGTCCTCTCACCAAGTAGGAAGCCCTTCTACAGCACTGATGACTAAGGTCCCCTAGGCTCTCCTGAACTCCTTAGGTGCAGAGTGCCCTTTCTGTTAGTGGACACTGAATTGTTGCAGGTTTCTTCTGTGTGTAGAGAAAAGTCTTTCACCTTCCATCTAGGTCCTGCTGCTGCTGCTATGTCACTTCAGTCGTGTCCAACTCTGTGCAACCCCATAGACAGCAGCCCACCAGGCTCCCCCATCCCTGGGATTCTCCAGGCAAGAACACTGGAGTGGGTTGCCATTTCCTTCTCCAATGCATGAAAGTGAAAAGTGAAAGTGAAGTCGCTCAGTCGTGTCTGACTCTTCGCGACCCCGTGGATTGCAGCCTACCAGGCTCCTCCATCCATGGGATTTTCCAGACAAGAGTACCGGAGTGGGGTGCCATTGCCTTCTCCATCTAGGTCCTAGTTCTGCCCTTTAGAAGAAACAATCTCCCTTTTTCAAAATAATCCAGTACTGAGTCCCTTTTAATCCAAGTTCCCATAGTACATCTTTTCAGAAACACACTTTCTTGCATAAAACATTAGATTGTCAGCTCCCTATGGGCGGGCTTGGAAATGGTGATCACTTGGTGCCTTGTGTAGGGCCACACATAGACACACACACACACAGACAGGTAACCCATGAATACTGGGTCCCTGGAGCCTGAGATGGGCAGCAGAGGCACACGGGAGGAGCCCTTGCTTGGGTTTCATGACTCTCACCAGGGATTTCCATTGTTTTGTGGTGGGGAACTTTTCTTTATACTGTGGGGAATAAGGACTTGGAGTACCTTCTTTAAAAAAAATTTTTTTTGGCTGTGCTGGTTCTTTGCTGCTGTGTGCAGGCTTTCTCTTGTGGTGTGTGGGCTTCTCAGTGCAGTGGCCTCTAGTTGCAGAGCATGGGCTCTCAGGTGCCTGGGCTTCGTTGCTATGCAGTGTGTGGGATCTTCCTGGATCAGCCAACGGACCACCAGCAAAGTCCCAGGATATCTTCTTGGTGACAGTTCCTAATGTGAGTCCTGTTGTGTTTTCCACTTGTGTTAGGTGCTTATCATGATCTTATTTGATTCTCAAATTCTATGATATAGGCAGTAAGTAGTGTTTTTATCCCTATTTTATAGATGAGGAACCTGAGACTCTAGAGAGGTTAATTAAATGGCAAACCAGGAATTTAGTCTAGAGCCCTCACCTGGAAGTACTAAGATATGTTGCCACCTCCTTGAAAGCAGCCGGTAACAAGATGACAAAGCCTTCCCCGGCCTGCAGCTCATAACCTTCCTTGGCACATGTCACACCGAAATTTTACTGTTCTCTCATTTGCAGAGCATGTATCCTGCCCCTTAGAGAGGCTGGAACAGCCCTGTCAGGGTGGATGGTCTTCGTCCTTCTATGTAGTACACGCTAGGTATTCAGTGTTCAATGAGTTCATGGAACAAAATCTTCAAAATATTCTAGAGCTATAAGACGTTGGGTGAGCTACCATGATTCTCTCATCTGTAAGAATATCTGAAGTGAAAGTCACTCAGTCATATCTGACTTTTTGTGACCTCATGGAATATACAGTATATATACAAAATATATAAAAATACACTCAGAGGAGAAAAGTGGGAAAGGACTATATGCACCTCCTTCATGTTTCATGGCTCAGTCAAGACAGTAGATGACAAACTGGTTCTGCCTCCATTATTTCCCATTAAATTTTTAAAATGTTGAACTGGTTTCAAGTTTAAAAGACATGAAAGTGAAGTGGAAGTGAAAGGCACTCAGTCCTGTCCGACTCTTTGCGACCCCATGGACTCCATACAGTCCTTGGAATTCTCCAGGCAAGAATACTGAAGTGGGTAGCCTTTCCCTTCTCCAGGGCACCTTCCCAACCCAGGAATTTAACTGGGGTCTCCTGCATTGCAGGCAGATTCTTTACCAACTGAGCTATCAGGGAAGCCCTAAGAATATCTAAACATTTTAAAATATCATTTGTGGGAATTAGGCAAAAAAAAAATTTGGGGTACCAAAAAAGGACTAAAGCAAGATGCACTTTATGGCCCACAGTGGGTCATTTGGCTGTGCCGATCTTACCTAGCATCTTAACAAATGTGCAGTGCAATGAAATTTAAAGTTGAGATTTCCCTTGTGGAGGGGTGTGAACCAGCACTTTGGAAAACTGAAAGTATCAGCGTTCACTTCTGGAACGTGCCATCAGTTCTTTGGTCTCTTTACTTCCCTTTAGAACCTGGCTTCTAACATCATCTTAGTAGGTTCGTGGTGGATGTTTCTGATTTTCCTAGCTGTCTCAGGTGGAGAGGGTCTGTACATTTGTCTGTGTGATTCTGAACCTGGGACCCGCAAGGAGGAACCAGGGGTGGCAGAGACAGCTTGATGTGGGTTCTCAGTAGTGGGGCTGTCGTCAGAAGGAGAGGAGACCCTGGGAGCTGGTCAAGTGTAGGGCATTCATTGGGCTTCCCTGGGGGTCTAGTGGCTAAGATTCCACGCTTCCACTGCAGGCAGGGCGGGGTGAGGCGGGGTGGCAGGGGGCGGATTGGGGGGAGCGGGCCTGGGTCGGGGAATTTCCACATTCCTTGAGGTATGGCCAAGAAAAGAAGAATCTATCTGCATTTCCACCTTAATAAGGTGATTGATGCAAAGAGCTGACTCATTGGAAAAGACCCCAAATGCTGGGAAGGATTGAGGGCAGGAGAAGAGGGCAACAGAGGATGAGATGGTTGGATGGCATCACCGACTCAATGGACGTGAATTTGAGCAAACTCCAGTAGATAGTAAAGGACAGGGAAGCCTGGAGTGCTGCAGTCCATGGGGTGGCAAAGACTTGGACACGATTTAGCAATTGAATGCCAACAAAAGGTGATCACAGTTTGGGAAAGCCTGGGCCAGAGGACCGTGGCCTGCTGGCGGGGAGGTGGTGTGGGGAACCAGCACTTGGTGACCCGAGCTGGTCTGGTGAGACCAGTGGATGCTCTGAGCGACTCCCAGAGTCCTCACCATCTCCTTGTTGCTTCTGCCCAATCTGATTCAGTCATTCTTTCATGTGGGCAAAATTGCAGATTTTAAGTTCCTTTGTGGTTGAAAGTGTTAGTCGCTCAGTCGTGTTTGACTCTCTTGCGACTTCATGGACTGTAGCCCGCCAGGCTTCTCTGTCAATGGAATTCTCCAGGTAAGAAGACTGGAGTGGGTTGCCATTCACTTCTCCAGGGGATCTTCCTGACCCAGGGATCGAACCTGAGTTTCTTGCTTTAGCAGGCAGATTCTTCACCACTAGCACCACTTGGGAAGCAGGTGGTGTTCCTTGTTGTTCAGTTGCTCAGTCATGTCTGATTCTGTGCGACCCCATGGACTGCAGCACATCAGGCTTCCCCGTCTTCCACTATCTCCCAGAGTTTACTCAAATTCATGTCCATTGAGTCAGTGATGCCATCCAACCGTCTCATCCTGTCACCCCCTTCTCCTGCCCTCAAACTTTCCCAGCATCAGGGTCTTTTCCAGTGAGTTGGCTCTTCCCATCAGGTGGCCAAAGTATTGGAGCTTCAGCTTCAGTCCTTCCAGTGAATATTCAGGTTGATTTCCTTTAGGATTGACTGTTTTCATCACCATAAACTTCTTATTCAGGGCTAATTTTGTATTATGTTAAATCACTTGGTTTTGTTCTCATGACTTCCTGATTGCTTTGGCATAATTGCGAGGAGGTGGAACTTCTAGGCAAGCGCACATGCGTCCCCAAGTAGGAGCAAATCCACTCTTGACACAGGAAGAGCGCCGAGGCTTCAATGAAGGGGTTAAATCCAGTCCTGAAGCACTTTTGTGAGCACTGATTGCTCATGCTCCTGCGTCAGCGCTTGCATGTGAGGGGAGGGGGTACCGGCTTTAGGTAGGCACATATACAAAAAACAGCTGCCGGTTGAGCCGAAAATAGCCCCCTCAGTCTGCAGAGAAGAGACTCAAGTCCACAAAGCACGTTTCAGGGGCTGCCAAGCAGGATGAGCAGCCCCAGAGCTGGAGACAAGTACCAGCCAGCCTGCAAGATGCTGGCCCTCTGCTTGCTGCTGCCGCTGCTGCTGCTGCCCTCGGGGGCCGCCACTGCCCTCTTCCCAGAGGGCGGCCTCGCCGGCCACGAGAGCGGGGTGAGTAGTCTGACTCGGCTGTGTGCTCACCCTCTTGTGACCTGTCCCTTCCCTTGGCACATCTCGCCACCCCGTGGATCCCCCCCTCTTCTCTTGTGGCTGAGTGTGTGTACAGCACAGAGTGCAGGGCTGGACTTTGCCGTGTGCCCCCCAGCTGCCCGGTGCTGTGATGTCCACAGAGACCATTGACTCAGCATCATCTTCAGTCATTAGGAAACTTGTTAGAGAATGCTGACACTAAGGGGAGCGTCTTCAAGCTAGTGATCTCCATCTGCCAGTCTTTGAAACACAAAGCTATCACACTGGCCTACTGCAGTGCAATTGGTCTACTGCTGCCGCCACTGCGGCGTTAGGCACACTTACTTGTAGAATCTTAATTTATACACACAGCCCAGGTTCTCACTGGCTTAGATTAATTGACATCATTACATTTTCCATTGTGAGAAGTTGTAACTTAATGAGGTGATTTACTTCTCTTTTTTTCATTTTGAAAAACTTCCAAGAAAGAGTACATAAAGTTGACCATTAAAAATGGATTTTTCCCTGAAATTAGCAGCTGAGTTCCAGACAAGCCATTCATCATCAGATTACTCCTTAAAGCTTTCTAAGGAGTCTGAAAGGCCAGAAGATAATGTCTCAATCTGATCTGTCTTTAAAAGCAATTTGTGGACAGCCAGGAGTAAGACCAGAGATGGAGAGATGGGAAACCAAGCGAAAGGAGCCTCATCTAACTTGGGGGGCTTCTTACCTGCCAGTCACTTGTCAGGGAAAAGGAGACATCTCCCAACCTCTTATAATTAAAAAGATTAGGGGCAAAACAAACATTTTTTTTTCTTGATTGAATATATTCAAGTTTTTCTTTTCTCTAATTAGAGCAATTCTCTTGAGGTGTTCTCTTAACTTTGTATGCATGCTAAGTCGTTTCAGTCATGTCCCTTAACTTTCTTATCCTTTAAATGGAAATATGGTTTGTCGTTCTGGAGCATCATTTTTTTTTTTAAAGGAAGGAATTATTATATCTTTTTTTTTTTTTTTGAATTATTATATCTTAATGCTGGCTGAATCCGATGATTGATTTGTCTTTCCTTTGTCCTCTGCTTCTTTTTAAAAGCACGTGCAGGAAGTGGCAGAAATAAAGACAAACAGCCTGTTGACTTTCCTTGCGTGGTGGTACGAGTGGGCCTCCCAGGCCAGGGCAGTGCCCTTCGTAGGAGGGGAAGCCAGGGAGGTATCCAAACGGCAGGAAGGCGCACCCCTCCATCAGTCCACACGCCAAGATAAGACACCCTGCAAGAATTTCTTTTGGAAGACCTTCTCCTCCTGCAAGTAAAACTCCACCCATAACTACTCGTGCAAAGGAGTGTAACAATGGATCTGAATAAAATGTATTAACGAGCAGCTGTGATATTTCTTCTTTGTGCAGTTGTCTTCTCTTTCTCATGTAATTTGAAAAGTAGGTTTTATATAAACTTTAAAAACACCTACTACTAGATGTCTTCAGTAATTTGGAACCCAAAGAGAGTATTTTATTTTTATTTATTTTTTACTGAAGTAGAGTTGACTTACAATGTTGTGCCAATCTCTGCTGTATAGCAAAGTGACTCATGTATACATACCTACATATATATATGTATATACATTTTAAAAATATTCTTTTCCATCATGACTTATCCCAGGAAACTGGATATAGTTCCTAATGGTTTGCATCTACTAACTCTGAACTCCCAGTCCATCCCCCTCCCTCCCCCATCCCCTTGGCAACCACAGGTCTGATCAAAGAAGAGAATTTTTGATAAAGATTTTTGTGGCTTTTGCCGTTATTGTCAATGCAATCATGGGGCTTTCCTTCCACATTCATTGTGCTTAGAAGTTGTTCTGTCCTCATCTTCCTTGCTTTGATTTATAATAGGTAAAAGCTACATAGTTAAGTGTCCAGAATAACATTTCAGTTTACTTTGATATAAACTGTCTAATGTATTTCCCTCATATTAAAAGCAATTTTTAAACACTGTTCTCAAAGAGCAAAATGATTATCCCTCATATTTTGGCCAAAATTAATTTGAAAACAAATATCATGCTATAATTAAACAGACAACATCATGATGACATGCTTATAAAAATTCCATTTGAACCTGCTGTTGTAAAATACCCATACTAATGGTAATCAGTAAGTTAATATTGCTGTTGCAATTCTTATGGATGAGAGCTTCAGGTTTATTTCAAACCAAATAGAGTGAGTGGTGCTACTTCCCAGCCTGTAGTTTGACTGCCTTAACTTCTAATACAAGGACCTCCAGGAAATTCCCTGGTGGTCCGATGGTTAGGACTCTGCCCTTTCGCTGCTGAGGGTCTGGGTTCAATCCTTGGTCGGGGAAGCAAGATTCTGCAAGCCGGGCCTCAAGGTCAAAGAAAACAGAAAAACAAACAAACTCTGGGACCTACAGAGTCGCAGGGTCTGGACTTGGTCTGAGACAGAGGCACATGTATTGAAATTTATTATGTATATAAATGTTTCATTTTCCCATTCCTCAATAATTTCCCACAGAAGTAAGTGGATGATGGTGGAAGGAGGGGGAGATTCCTTTCTCGTTTCTCTTTCTATGAAAGAGAACACAAAGCCACTGTCGAGCCTCACCTGGACCAGGATCTGGGTCTGCTCAGATGGAGGTAGGAGTAAACACATGCTCAGGTTCAAACCCTAATCAAATTTTAATACTCCCCATTAGCCCCGGAATCCTTCCTTGATTACACACCTTGTTTACGGCTCTTAAATCCTAGATGCTAAAGAAAACTTCCAGCATGTGGTTTTTTCAGATGCTAAACTTTAAAGCTTAGAGATTCCTACCAGGAGTTAAGGAAAGTTTCTGATGGTCAGGATTAGTATCAGGAAAACTGGCAAAGGCTGGCTGGAAGGCATTGCGAGGATGTTTTCTTCTCTGGACACCAGGGGAACAGACTCACAAAGTATGACTGCTGACTGTTCCTTTCTGTCTTCCACAGAGCTAAGCTCATATTCGTAATTACTAGCTGAGTGAAGTATAATGTGATGGAAGAGTCTTAATAGCATCCTCATTTTCAAACACAGCGGCTTTCAGGGACCTGTAAGTGGGTCAGCGCACTGGTGGAAGATGCCTGCCTAAAAGGCCAGCTGACCTTCAGGATTTAACATTCTTCTAGAAGAAAAGCATGCTCATTGTCTTTCAGCTTTGCTTAGGGCCATACGTACACATTCCTTAGGATTAGGGATTTTAACTTTTTAAAAAAATAAATGTTATCTTTGGCTGCACTGGGTCCTTGTTGCTGTGTGTGAGCTTTCTCTAGTTGTGGCGAGTGAGAGCTACTCTTCATTTGGTGTCAGGCTTCTCACTGCAGTGCTGTCACCAACAAGAGAGCACTGGTGCCTGGGCTCTAGGGTGGGTGGGCTCAGGAGCTGTGGTGCATGGGCTGAGTTGCCCCATGGCATGTGGGATCTTCCCAGACCAGGGGTCGAACCTGTGTCCCCTCTACTGGCAGGAGGAGCACTGGGAAAGTCCAGAGATTGTAACTTTTAACTAAGTAATATCTGAAGGAAATGAGGCTACCTTAATGGCACCTCCAGGAAATCCATCAAGTTTAAGCCCACCTTAGTTCAGGGGCCTTAGAAAAATGTAAACTGGCATCAACTGCATGTTAGACTAGATTAACAGGCTCATCATTAGTAAACTAGGGTAATTTCCTACCATCAGGTATTTGGTAGACTTTAATCCTACCTGGTTCAATTCCTGGGTTGGAAAGAGCCACTGGAGAAGGGATAGCCTACCCACTTCAGTATCCTTGGGCTTCCCTTGTGGCTCAGTTGGTAAAGAATCTGCCTGCCATACGGGAGCCCTGGGTTCGATCCCTGGGTTGGGAAGATCCCCTGGAGAAGGGAAAGGCTACCCACTCCAGTATTCTGGCCTGGAGAATTCCATGGACTGTATAGTCCATGCTGTTGTAAAGAGTTGGACACGCCTGAGCTACTTTCATTCATCTGTGTGTATGTAGTTCAGTATAGACGGATGTGCAGATCTAGGACATCGAGGCCTGGATGGCTGCTAACTCATTCTCTCACGTTTGTTTCCAGTATTTGTCACCAGAGTAGATCCTTAACTGCTAAGGAAGAACTGATGTGACATAAGCGTTCAATAGAAGTCCTTTCATAGTATTCGAATGTTAGGGCTGACAGCAAACCATTTCAGTGGAAACTTAGCCTGTGAGCTCATGGGGGATACATATCCTTGACCTGACAGTGCCTGCTGAAGGGATTACCCACATCTTAATAACGGCAGCTTCTTCAGGAGACAGGGATTTGATCTTAAAGAAATCAGAAGAGGATATGTCACTCAGCTGTTAAGAAGAAGAAAGTTCCTATTCCTAGACTAGAAAGAACGAGGCAAAGACACTGGGTAATCCCTTTTCTAGCTTCTCATAACTTTAATAAAAACACTAATTTATCCTTTTTGTCTATAATTAAATAGTTAAGTGATAAAAGATACACATTCTGTTCTTATTAAAATAATTGTAAGTTGGGACTTCCCTGGTGGTCAACTGGCTAAGACTCCATGCTCCCAGTGCAGGGGGCCTGGGTTCGATCCCTGGTCAGGGAACTAGATCCCACATGCTGCAGCTAAGAGTTCGCATGCCACGGCTAAAAGATCCTGTGTGCCGCAACTAAGACCTAGCACAACCAGATAAATAAATAAATAAACTATTTTAAAAATAACTGTAAGCTGGAGAAAAGCTAGAATTTTCATGGTGATAGTTCCTGTAACATGGTGTTAGAGAATACTGAAGAAAATCTCATAGTTCTGCAGTAACCTGTTGGTTACTTCCTTGTATTGATAATTGTGGAAGTGTTGTCTGACTTAGTTTGACCAAACAGCCAACGTTAAGGATGTGTGATCTGAAAATTCAGTGCATTTCCTGAGGAGGAGGGGATCTGTTCCTTTTACTGGGGGCTTCCTGACAGTGCAGAGGACCTCACCCTGTCAGCTGTGTAGCAGATTCAGGCAGTGGATATTTGGAGTAGATAATTTCCAAGGTCCTTAAAAACCTCAAGTAATATAAGACACAGTCAAAATAACTTAAGGCAAAATACAACAAAATAGGAAAAGAAATGCTGAAGGCAAAAAAAAAAAAAGATAATAAAAGTTAATTAGGAAATTAAAAAATCTGGTGAGCAAAGGCACATTAATAATTCTTGTAATTAATGTATTTTTTAACAGACTACTATTATTTTATTCCTTTCTTTCTGGAAAATGAAAAATCCATTAGTTTTTTTTCCTTTTGCTTTTACCCAGAAATTAAAGGTTGGTAAGTGGTAATTAGCATGGCTCCTGTCAAAGCCAATTGCCTAATGGGGACCGACATTTGACTTGAATCGAAAGAATGGAATATGGCTAATGTAGAGTTCATTAGTCCCAGTTGCTTTCTTTGACAGTCTTTCCTCCTAACATCGGCTGTGCCCTGCTCCCTCTCTCTCTCTCCTATTTTTAGACTATTGCTCTGCTGCTACATTCTATTCTAGAAGGCCTGGAGGCACAGTGGTGTAGGGGAGGTAAGCGGTACCTGGGGCAAAATAACTTTTGACTCTACATTTGGTCTAGGGTTTGCAGACTAAGGTCTCTGTTCCCACCCACCTCTCTCTGGCCCTGGGGCGATGAAAGGGAACCATTCCCTCTATATTGCTGTGCTGGTACTGTGCTCTTCCTCATACTTGTTCAGTTGCTCAGCCTTGTCTGACTCTTTGTGACCCCATGGACTGCAGCTCGCCAGGTTTCCCTGTCCTTCACCATCTCCCAGAGCTAGCTCAAACTCATGTCCATTGAGTCAGTGATATCCTCCAACTTCCTTCATTTAATTTAAGCCCTTCCACCTTGGGGCCTTAGGCTAACCTTTCATTTTTGGAAACCACCGTCCCATAAGGTTAGACTCCATGTGGGTTTGTCTCGTTCCAAAGGCCAAAGTACTTTTTCTATTCTCCTATGCAGCTGAGATGCTCAGCAGGTTTGTTTCTAATACACAAGACCAATACCAACACCCGGCCCATCAACTAAAGCTCTACTGTGTATTTGGTGGAAATAACTGAAGAAAACATTTTTCATTCAGTAGGGCAAAGATGGAGATGCTAATAAAATTGGTGAATAGAGATAATCGCTGATGCAGCTGTTAAATAGAGATGCTGTTCTATTATTTCTGGAACCCAGGCTTCCTTTGCTACTGTGCTAACTATAGCGTTCACAAGGCTAATTTACTTCTTTTACACTACCAGCACAAGGACTACATTTAGAAATCTTTTAGCAATCATGTTGCAAACATATTAGGTCTTTTCCATTTGGAGCTGAATTCAACTTATTATTTTGGTATTAACAAAACAAAATAATAGGGAAGGACAGGGAAGCCTGGTGTGCTGCAGTCCATGGGGTCACAAAGAGTCAGACATGACTGAGTGACTGAACTACAAATTAACAAAACTAGTGATCTGGATGTAGAGTAGAAGAGCATGTAGACTTAAGAGAAAATACAAGTAAGTGGAAAGAACACCAGGATTGCGACCAGAAGACCTAGGAATTCCTGGTGATCCAGTAGTTAGGACTCTGATTTCACTGCCAAGGGCCCAGGTTCAATCCCTGGCTGGGGAACTAAGATCCCACAAGCTGGGTGGTATGGCCAAAAAAACCAAAACCCCAAACCAAAATTAAGCCAAAAGACCTGCCTTTGAACCCTGGCCCTCCAATTAGCCTTGTGACATGAGGCAAGTCACTGATCCTTCTTGAGCATGACTTTGCTCATGTGCAAAATGAGATGGCACACCACACCCTCTTTAGCTCACTCAGTTTTGAGGCTCCAATATAGTAGGTGCTGGCACAGAGCTGACTGCAAACTGTCATAAAAATCCTCAACTGGCATTACTGCCCCTCCAGGGGCATTTTGAGAACCTGGGGGCTCTTGTCAACTGTCTCAGTACCTGGAGGCTGCTACTGACACTGAATGGGTGGGGTGGGAGGTAGGCTGCTAGTTTTCCTGCAAAGCACAGAACAGTTCAACATAGTGAATTATCATCCCAGATCCCACGTGTCTTTCCTCCCACCCCCACCACATGACTTTTATGTCATGCTGGCTGTTCACAGGAATGAAAACCCATTCCAAATCAGCCCCAAACCTAATTCTGTTTTATATACAAAGTATTTTTTCCAGTTTTAACATCTCCTGGCTTTGTCAAGAACGCAGCCACCTTGTAAATCAAGGACAGATGTGTTATACTGCCCAGAACGTCACTATTTTGGGAACTCCCATTATGAATGCTGCTTGTGGAATTTGAGTCAACAATCACTATGTACCATGCATGGCTGCTTCTGACAAACTCAGGGGTAATTCAATTGTAAGGATAAGCACCTGAGAGCTTCCTTGTGCCTTTTGATGGTCATCTATGGAAAAGGGCAAACTGAGATGGATACAGACCATCTTATTAAAAATTATTTTCCTTTGTTTCCATTTGGGGGTATTGTGTTGATGAAGGTATACATGTAGGTAGGTTATCAGCTCTGGCTTTCATTTAAGGATAATTAAGAAGGCATTATAAAATATGCTATTAAAAAAGAAAATATTGGGGCAAGTGAGAACCAATGGCATAAGGCATTAGTAGCAGTACGCTGAGTAGACCTGAGCCTTCCTTGAGGAAGGTCATAGGAGAAGCAAATAGCTCTTTTTGTTCTGTTTGTTTTTTGCATCTCTGCCTCACCTTAGGACTTATTGTTACATTTGTTTATTTAATAATTAGCCAACATATTCTTAATACTATTCCATTTTCCTCTAAGTATGCTTAAAAAGTAAGTCAAATAAGTCAATAACTAATTATCTTTTTCCCCACAAGAGAAATTGCATTGTAGATTACAAAACTTAAAGAACAAGTTAGTACAGAAACAAGAGGAATATAAACCAGAAGTCTCTGTTCTGCACCCAGAGAGACCTGGAGTCGTATCTCACAGAGATCGATTTAATGACCTTTTTATACCCCCTGCTGATAAAACATATTAGAAAACTGAAAAGTTTCACAGTGGTAATGGATATAATTTCACAATACTGAATTAGATATTAGAAACGGTGAATTAGACTCTCTGTATGTCCCTATGGTCTGCAAATTTAATATGTGCCTTTAAACAAACAAAAAAAATTCATTAACTTGAGAAACAAGTTTATGGCCATAATCAACACTGATGCGTCACCTTCTCTATCATTATTTGTGTTTAAAATTCTGCAGTTCCATCTTTAGAATAAGAATTGTGCGTCTGGGCTTGCATGAAGGTCCAGTGGTTAAGAATTTGCCTTCTAATGCCAGGGGTTCGGGTTTGATCACTGGTCAGGGAGCTAAGATCCAACATGCTCCGGGGCCAAAACACCAAAACAGAAAACAGAAGCAGTGTTGGAACAAATTCAATAAAGACTTTCAAAATGGTCCACATCAAAAAAAAGGAAAAGAATAGTAGGTCCATTACCATCATGGTTGCATAGATTACATCATGAAAGAGATATACCATTTGTCTGATGTAGAAGGAAAAGAGAAAAAAAAGGATAGTTGGTCTGAATCATGACAGCTTCTTTTCCATGCCCTTCACAACTACTATTACACAGAGAACAGATGAACTTGCAATTAGAGGAGCTGGTGCAGCCTTATGGTTCAATGTGTGAAGGAAGCTGGAATGGCTTTTCTGAAGAAGACCCAAAGCCCATCTTCCAGTCTGTTCCAGGAGAACATTCTGAAAGGCAGGGGGCAGAGGAGTATGTAAGTAGCTATAATGATTAGGCTAAAGGTATTTACTGACACTGACACAAAACCCAAGGTTTTCTTTGGCATGTTGCTGGCTGCCAGCTACATGGGGTCTCGTCTGGTTCGTTTGGGGTTCTCCATGTCTCCAGGCAGCGAACTCGTCCTTGCTGAAATGCTCCTCAGAGAACGCAAGCTCTGCACCTGCTGGAGGCGTAGGCTAAGTTCCTGATCACAGGCCTGTTGAACGGCTTCTGTCTTCTTTATGTCCCAGTTCAAAGCAATAGCCAGTGCTTTAGGGTCCTCCCTGGCAACCAACTGCAGTGAGAAGAAGAACCACTGTGAACCAGACCCTCTGCTGCTCTCGCGATTTTCTTTAGGGGAGGTGAGAATCAGCAGTATCGGTCTCTAGCTTTATGCTGAGATGCCAGGCTTCCTTCCTATTAAGCTGTCACAGGCCTCTGCTTACCGTACAACAACAGGAAAGGACCTCTAGAGTAGTTTACTTGGAGCATAAAGTCCTCCACTCACAGGAAATTTAGCCAAGTTCAATTCAATACAGCCTCTTTCCCGTCTAGCTATACTGAGGTAGTGCTGGGGACAGGGACAAGGACAAGCACCCACTCTGAAGGGTTCCCTGGTCTGAGAGTCAGGACAAGACAACCCCGTTGCACA
This sequence comes from Cervus canadensis, assembly GCF_019320065.1. Classification (NCBI taxonomy): domain Eukaryota; kingdom Metazoa; phylum Chordata; class Mammalia; order Artiodactyla; family Cervidae; genus Cervus; species Cervus canadensis. Next base: position 36,457,145 of record NC_057398.1, read on the forward strand.
GGTCCTTCCCATGAATATTTCATGTACCTCTGGGCCTGCGGATCTTTTTCAACCACTGGCAGATGCATCTCAGAAGCCTAAGTCCTGTAACTCCCCCCTGTCGGGGTCAGACATTTCATTACCTATTCTGGACCAGAGAATAAGGCTGGATGATCTGAGGAAGTGCACCCATTTTGTTTAAGATTTAGATTATGTGAGACATTTGCAAACGCTTTGCATGTGGTGGTTTAGTTGCTAAGTCGTGTCCAACTCTTGCGACCCCATGGACAGGGAAGCCTGACAGGCTACAGTCCATGGGATTCTCCAGGCAAGGATATTGGAGTGGGTTGCCATTTCCTTCTCCAGGGGATCTTCCCAACCCAGGAATCAAACCTGGGTCTCCTGCATTGTAGGCGGATTCTTTACCAACTGAGCTACAAGGGAAGCTTAGAATGTAATAACAGGCAAATTGGCAGCTATGATTCAGGGTCTGCAGAGTTGAAAAAACCCTGATACAAGTGTCTCCCTGCAAAGGTCAGGGTCCCTGGTGCTCGCCCACCTCCAGATCCTGACTAGACAAACTCAGCTCTGGGGCAGGTTTCTCCTTCAGCGCCAAGAGGATCTGGCTTGCAGGCGTAATTTTGGAGTTCTCTCTAATGCCTGTGTCAACAGCATCCCTCTCGTCTCCGAGGTCAGCTCTGGACTCTGCAAAGCAGATGTGAGATAGAGGGTCCATCAGCATGCCACGCATACACATAGCCAACCCAACAACCAGTCAGAGCAATCAGGCGGGCAGATGGCAGCCTGCCATCTTAGAATACCCACAGCTGTGGCATCACTCTTCTTGAGCACATGGGAAGCACCTGGCTCTCTCTCAAGGAAAGGCTCCTACTGAGATCTCAGCACAACACCTACCTTGTTGCTTTGACAAGATGCCACCTTCCTTCTCCAAAGCCCGGAGGTAAAGTTCCAGAAGCTGCCTGGACTGACGGGCTTCCTCTCTCTGGTCAAGAACTTGCTGGAGGGTGTTCTGGAGCCCCTGGACTGCCACATGACTTTGGCCGAGTTCCTGAGCCAGCTCCGAACATGGGACATCAATGAGCATCTGACAAACAAATACTGGCTTTAAGACATCTGAAAGTACTTTCTGAACATGATGTTATGTCTCTCAAATGCATCAATTTCAAAGACTCATTTCATCTAGTTCCCAAAATTACCCAGTATGGCTGCCTGAGAGTCAGGAGTGATGTGCTGTGCTGTGCTAAGCCTCTTCAGCTGTGTCTGACTCTTCGAGACCTAGTGGACTGTAGTCAGCCAGGCTCCTCTGTTCATGGGATTCTCCAGGCAAGAATCCTCTTGCAGGGGATCTTCCTGACTGAGGGACTGAACTTGCATCTCTTAAGTCTCCTGCACTGGCAGGCAAGTTCTTTACCACCTGGGAAGTGCAACCCGGGAAGCCCAAGAGTCAGGAGAGAGGCATGTAATTTTTTTCGGTTTCCCTCTGGTGAAAGAATTAGGAAAATGTTGCCTTTAGTACCTTATTAAAAACAAAACAGGATGTCCCTGGTGGTCTAGAGGTTAAGACTCTGCACTTCTACTGCAGGAGGTTTGGATTCGATCCCTAGTTGGGACACTAAAATCCCACCTGCTGCACTCACTATGCACCACTGAGAAAACAGACGTAAAACGCTTAGGGCAGAAAGTGACAAGGAGGGCTGCTGGAGTTTGTGAAAGGCTTCTTTGAGGAGGCCACTTGATAAGTTACCCTTAACCCTTAACTTTCAGAGTGCATCCATTTTTGAACAAGTAATATTAATACACATTCATAAGGTCCAACATTCAAGAGGCACAAACTTTATGAGGGAAGTACTAGTATTACCACCATTTCATAGATGAGGAAAATGAGGCAAGAGCAGTTAATGACTTTGCAAGGATCAGTGTCAGGCTAATCCTTAGGATCCTGTGCTCGTCCCTTCTCTCCCTTCCGTCCTCACTCCCCATGGTTCCTTTACCTGCCGTTTTTCTCCCACCTGCCACGTGGCCAGCCTCTGCAAGCTCCTGTCCTAAGCTTCCCTGTGCAGAGTCTAGCTGTCAGGGCTGGGTTCACTTCTATTCCAGCATCCCTGTTCTGGTGAGGACTGTTATGTCCTTTATCCTAAGGGTATCATAATTTGCTAGTCTGTTGGGATGGGAAGGGATCTCATGACCCCTTTCTGTTTCTTAAAGTAGAAAAAAACAAAGAAGAAAAAATTCCTGCCTTTCCTCTGCCTGGCCCTAACTTTTCCATGGCAGGTACCTCTAGTTCTTCAGTTTATTTCTGTGTCCCCTCTTGGGACCTGCCAATGTTTCTCAACTAAATGTCTATGAATTTATTCTATGGACAAGCACATGTGCAAAATGACACGGGTCTGTGTTTTTGCAGTACAGACTGAGTAGCGAGACTGATAACAACCTGCATGTCCCCCACTGGGGAGACTCATTAAGTTATGGTGGGACTTCCCAGATGGTCCAGTGGCTAAGAGTCTGCTTTCCCAATGCAGGGGGCTTGGGTTCAATCCCTGGTCAGGGAACTAGGTCCCAAATGTTGTAACCAAGAGTTCACATGCCTTGACTAAAGATCCTGCATATCACAACTAAGACCTGGCACAGCAAAATAAATAAATAGAAAAATATAGGCATGAAATGGAATACTATGCAGCTATGAAAAAAGAACAAACTATCTTTTGCAAAGTGATCTGGAAAACTTGCCAAACTTTTCTTTGAAATAGAATACCTATGCTTCCATTTATGTGATGAAAGTGGAAGAGGAGAACATATTTATGTAATTGTATATAAAATGGGCTTCCCAGGTGGCTCAGTGGTAAAGAATCCACCTGCCAATGTAGGAAACTTGGCTTCAATCTCTGGGTTGGGGAGATCCCCTGGGGTAGGAAATGGCAACCCACTCTAGTATTCTTGCCTGATGAATTCCATGGACAGAGGAGCCTGGGGTTGCAAAGAGTTGGTCATAACTGAGCGATAGCATATATAAACTATCTCTGAAATTGTAAACTGACAGATTGGTTGTCTCTAGGAAGGAAAGCTGGGTCGCTGGGGACAGAAGTCAGACTTTTTCTGTATATCAGTTTTTTCCAAACAGCTTTATTGAGATATAATTCACACACCACACAATTCACTGATTGAAGCATATAAATGAGTGGAGTTTAGTAAAATGAGTGGGCTTTTTTGTGCAGTCACAACCACCGTCTTAGAACACAGTCACCAGCCCAGAAAAAACTGTACCCATCAGTAGTTACTCTCCATTCCTCCTCACAGTCTCCAGAAACCCAACCCCCAAGCAACCACTAATCTACCTTCTATCTCTAAGGACTTGGACAGTTTGGCCATTTCATAAAAATGCTATCATGAAATCTGTGGCCTTTCATGTCTGGCTTCTTTCACTTAGCCCAATCTTTTCAGTTTCTCCACGCTATTGTCACTGTTAGGTGCTAAGTCCTGTCCAACTCTTTGCAACCCCATGGATGGTAGCCCACCAGGCTCCTCTGTCCATGGGATTCTCTAGGCAAGAATACTGGAGTGGGTTGCTATTCCCTCCTCCAGGGGATCTTCCTGACCCACGGATCAAATATGAGTCTCCTGAATTGCAGGCAGATTCTTTACTGTCTGAGGCACCAGGGAAGCCTAATGTATTAATACTTCATTCCTTCCTATGGCTGAATAAAATATTTCATTATTTGGATAGACAACATTTTATTTATTCATCAGCTGATGGACATTTGGATTGTTTTATTTTCGGCTATGCCTCTTGGATTTTGAACCATGTGAATGTATTAGTATTATTTATTCAAAATAAATATACAAGATTAAAAAATAACCAAAAGGTCACCTCCTTCAAGGAGACTTTCTTGATCTCCCAATCTAGAGTAGCACCCACCCTCTGGGCACACTGCTTGTTTTGTCTGCCTCCTTCCTCCAGAATTTGAGTTTCATCAGAGCAGGTACTGTGTCTGGCTTGTTCACCACTGTGGGTGGTAAGTTGTTTCAGTCTTGCCTGACTCTTTGAGATCCCATGGACTGGAGCCCACCAGGCTCCTCTGTCCATGCGGATTCTCCAGGCAAGAATACTGGAGTGGCTTGCCATGCCCTCTTCCAGGGAGTCTTCCCGACCCAGGGATTGAACCCAGGTCTCCTACATTGGTAGGCGGGTTCTTCTTTTTTTTTTTTTGGTAGGCGGGTTGTTTTCCACTGCCGCCACCTGGGAAGCTCTGTAACCCTGTGCAAAGAACTATGCCACACACAGGGAAGGGGTTCAATAAATTTTTCTGAATTATCACATACTATTTTTACCCCAGTTTTACTGGAGAGGAAATGTAAGCAGAGAGGGTAAGTGACTGGCTACAGTCTTTGTGATGGAGCTGAGATTTAACTCACCTTCTTTAGCAGTACCTCCTGTTCCACCCTTGGGCCTAAATAGTCTATGTGGGGCTGTGGCATCTGTATTTTTTAAAAAAAGCTCCACTAGTGATTCTGATGCAGAGTGAGGAGTAAAAAATTTCTACTCCAAGCAAGAAAATTAGAAAAATGAAGAATCTTGGCTGTCATCTGAGAACTACTTAAAAATGAAGGAATAATGAAATTATGGTGGCAAGATCCATGGAAACTAGGACGCAGAAGGCAGCAGAGGCCAGGTGAGTGTGGCTGCAGGGGAGGCTCACCTGGAGCTCCTCCTCGGACAGCAGGATGATGCTGGATAGATCTTCCTTCAGCTGCCTGGCCACGTTTTTCCACTTCATCCCCACCCCGCTGTCTGTTTCATCTCTGTCGAAGGACTCTTGGGTAATCCAAGCTGTACCTCCATCTGATACAGGGAGAAAATGCCAGTTAAGAGTCAAATTAACCTGTAGTGCTCTTTTTACTTCCTCCCCCAACTCAGACCTCCAGGATGTCAGCACGTCCTTCCGACTGATCATTTAGAATAATTTCGATGCTGAAGGAAGCACCTTTTCTCAGGGATTCATGGGAAAACCAATCCCCATCTAGGGCCTTAACTTTCCCACTTGTTCCATCTTCCATTTATTTCTGTGTGAAACTGCTCTGTATTCTTTTATGGAAAGAAGCCACTTAAATCCAGTGTATGGTCATGCATACCCAGGATGCCACCATGCTTCCCTTTAGGTTAGTTTTTTGTCTATTTCCATATCCAAAAACATTCCTCCTCATCAGCATTTCTCTGTGCTTGGGGATGGGTCTCTCTCTCTCTCTTTTTAAACTTTTTATTTTGTATTGGAGTATAGCCGATTAACAATGCTGTGACAGTTTCAGGTGGACAGCAAAAGGACTCAGCCGTACATGTATTTGTCCTCCCTCAACTGCCAATCCAGGCTGCCATGTAACATTGAGCAGAGTTCCCTGTGCTGTACAGTAGGTCCTTGTTGGCTATCCATTTTAAATACAGCAGTGTGGACATGTTCATCCCAAACTCCCTAAATGTCGGGATGAGTCTCATTCTTTTTTTTTAAATTAAATTATTTGGCAGCACAGGGTCTTAGTTGCAGCATTGGGGATCTAGTTTGCTGACCAGGGATTGAACCCAGGCCCCCTGCATTAGAAGCCTGGGGTCTTAGCCACTGGATCACCAGGAAAGTTTGGGTCCCATTCTTGATTGGAGGAGCTGCAGCCACTATTTGCTGTCCCTAGAGCCCGAGTAAAAAGGTGGTTGGAAGAGTCATTGCTGAAGGGTGATTTCCACACTTTGGTGGCCTGGGGACTCTCCTCAAGACACTTCTTTAGCTCTTTGATCCTTGTTCATTCATATTAGTTCCCTTTGTATTGCTGGTGAGGATGACGGTAATGGTAGTGACAGGTAATATTGATTTATCTGACTGTATGCCAGATAAGCGGAGAAGGCAATGGCACCCCACTCCAGTACTCTTGCCCGGAAAATCCCATGGACGGAGGAGCCTGGTAGGCTGCAGTCCATGGGGTCACTGAGAGTCGGCATGACTGAGCGGCTTCACTTTCACTTTTCACTTTCATGCATTGGAGAAGGAAATGGCAACCCCCTCCAGTATTCTTGCCTGGAGAATCCCAGGGACAGAGGAGCCTGGTGGGCTGCCATCTCTGGGGTCGCACAGAGTTGGACATGACTGAAGTGACTTAGCAGCAGCAGCAGCATGCCAGATAAGATCTAAATGCTTTCTATCAGTGGCTCTTTCCTGGGAGTGATTCTGCTCACCACACCCCTGTAGACATGTGACAATATCTAGAGGCATTTTGGGTTGTCACGATTAAGGTGAGGAGATGCTACTGGTACCCAGTGGGTAAAGGCCAGCAATCCTACAATGCAAAGGACAGCACCCCCACAGCAAAGAATTTCCTGGCCCAACATGTCAATAGCATTGCTGAGAAGCCCTGGCTTGATACGTGCTATGTTCTCGCATCTTTACAACAACCCGAGGAGACAGGTACTGAAATTACTATCTCAATAAGGGGCTGAGAAGTTAGATAATTTGCTCTGGGTCACATGACTAATAAATGGCAGAGCTGGGATTCAGATCAGGCAGTCTGACCCCACCTGTGGCCCAGATCTCTCTGCCCTGCTGTGTTTTAGTTGCTGTGGGTCCGTGAGTTACTTGAGACCTGACCCCATCTCATTCATCTTCATCCCCCGACTCAGCGTCACTCTGGCATACAGAAGGTGCTCAGTAACGCTTGCTGCATAAATGCTGAAACAGCCAACCAAAGAGCAACCAGGTGCCGCGTGTAGTAAAGTAAATCACGATGGAGGGTATACTGTATGTACAGCCAGCATTTCTTACCTGAATTGTGTGTCCACTTCTCATTCCCAGCCAATACCACAAACTTAGTATTGGCAGGAAGACACAGGAAGTAATCATCATCATCCACTATGGTGCCATCTTCTGCCAGGACTAGGGTTACTGGTGCCAGGGACTTATCAATGGCCAGAATGTCACAAGCTGAGAGGAATGAAATATTTGGTAATTGACAAATATCCATAGGGAAATTATATTTGTCTTTGTACTTAGTATGTATGCCCCCAGAGCCTAGAAAAATCCCTGGTAGCTAATAATAGCTATAATGATGACCACTAATACTAATACTAATACAACATTTACCATGTGCCTGGTACTATACGAAGTGCTTTTCATATACAGTACTTAATCTCATAACAATCCTGTAAGGTAGGTACTATTGTTACTCCCATTTACAGATGTCAAACCCAACACTCAGAGAGGTTAAGTAACTTGCTCAAGGTCACACAGTAAGTAACTGGCATTTATACCCACACAGTCTGGGTCTTGAAAACATTTTTCTTCCAGCTACTCAACACCCTCATTAGGAGGCACTCGATTCTTTCCTTGGATGAACAACCAACAAAAGTCTGATTTGATTCTTTGAGAATAAGCATCTTTCGTTCATTTTCTCAGTGGTCTAAATGACTCAAATTCTCCCATGTGTCCAGAGAAAAAGAAAATTTTAAAAAAGAAAGGAAAAAATATGTTCTTGCAGTATCTTCTTCACAGTCTTACTAATCTATAGGAAAGTATAAAGGAGGCAGAAGACAGAAGTTTGTAACAGGAACTTTTCATCTGTGTGATCGATGGGCAAGAGGTTTTGTCCAGGGCAGGTCTGTACTTGCCTAATGATGGCAATGCCTAAAATGCTAATGGGACTAGAGCATGCAGAGAAGTAGCCGAGAGGCTACAAATATCATCGGGCAATATCCTCTTGCACCCAGCAAACCCTGCATAGGCCAAGCTCCAGAAACACAAGCACTTATATGGGCCTCTGTGCCAAGTGCATCCAGCCACTGCACTAAAGGGGCACTAAAACTTAAGAACCCTCACGTCAAGAAAAAATATGTAAACACTTATATGGCAGAAGCTATGTCACTGAAGCGTTTAGAGTGCTTTGGCTGATTCTGTGTCTCTGAAAGACTTCTATTGGATACCGGCTGGGCTGAGTGACTCTGGGAGGAAGCTCTGAACAGGCAGACATACATCTTCACTACCTGCCTAGGGATGACTCACACGTTTAACCTAAAGGACTTCTTTCGGTAAACAATTAATTGTTACAGGCTAATGACTTGTAAGTCATTTGAATACATCATCTCCCTGGAGAGTCCCAACAATTCAGTGAAGCAGGGCTGGAAATATAGCCACTTTGCCGATGAGAAAACTGGGGATCAACAGGTGGTTGCCTGCAAGGTCAGGCAACTAGTAACTGTATGAGGCTCAGAACTTTAGAAAGCTAGGTCACTCACAGCAGCTGTTCCTTGTCTGCACCTCTGGGCCGGTGGGTAGCGGCTCCCTCTTTACCGCACAGGTACCTGCTAGAGCTGGCGGTGGAAACCCGCCCCCACCTCGCCGTAGGCTCACCTGGGGGCCCCAGTACCACCTTAGGGAGCCCGAGTGGCAGGAATACAACAGGCTGGGTTGGATTCACAATCTGAGTCACCGGAGGCAAGACACCGAAGTAGAGTCTGTTTTAATTCATTTGCATATTGCTTCCCGTCTGCCTTTCCACCATATGAATCTCACATAAAGTAAATTAAGTTAAAGCGCTTGGCACAAACGCTGTGAAACTGGTAGGTCGCTATACCCACGTGAGTCATACCTGTCCCAAGGCTCCTCCACCTGAGTTACAAGAAGCCCCAAGTCGCCTTTCTTGATCTCGGTTAGCCCCGCCGGACATCCTCACCCTGCCCTTGGCTCCCTTCAGCCCGGGCTCCAGCCCCCCAAGCCCTCGCCCCGGTCCCGTGCCTACCCTTATCCCTCAGCTCCTCGAGGCAAGAGGCCGCTACGCCGTGCTGTTCCCGGCTTTTGTTGCGGCGCAGCAGACACTGCTTTAGAGCCCGGATCTCGCCGGGTTCCGGAGCTGCAACGCCGCTGGCCACCTCCATCCTCTTCAGGGAGGGACCAGACCGACAGGGAGAAGTCAGGGAGGCTGGGGAGCGGGAGTCCTCCCCAACTCCACCCCCACGGCATGCCGGGAAATGTAGTTCTCTCCGTAGCAAATCACGCGTGGGACCAAGGCACGCCGGGAGATGTAGTTCTAGTTGCTCCTAATCACCTGAGGCTCACGGGGCATGCTGGGAGCTGTAGTCTGTGGGTTCAAAGCCAACTTAGGTCGCTCAATTCAGTCCAGGAGGTGTTTTTTGTTTGTTTTCCTACCTAATATTAAGGATTTGCATTTGCCCGTTCAAAATGAGGTCAGTAGGGGTTAATTTTGCAGTATGAAGGACAGGCGTGTATATTTCCTTGAATTATTTCCTTGAACTCTTTCCTCCATGTATGTTGTTTAGTTGCTAAGTCGTGTCCCACTCTTTGGGAACCCCTGGACTGTAACCCGCCAGGCTCCTCTGTCCATGGGATTTCCCAGGCAAGAATACTGGAGTGGGTTGCCATTTCCTTTCCCAGGGGATCTTCCCCCCACCCAGAGATCGAACTGGGATCTCCTGCATTGCAGACGGATTGTTTACCACTGAGTCACCTGGGGTCGCAAAGAGTAGGACACGACTGAGCGAATGAACTGAACTAAGCCGTCTGGGAAGCCTCTTTTGCATATATAGATGCATGATATTAAAACTTAAAGCAGTGTCATTTTACTTTGTACTGTTTGTTTTTCCTTTCCAACCTGAAAAGATCTATAAAATGTCCCAAACTTCACGCTGATCTGAAAGAAAGCAGTTTTAAAAATTGATGAGTGTAGTTTTCAATCTTGCTGAAGACAAAACAGAGAAGCATGAAATACTCCCACATTTCCACGCATTCGGTTCTCTGCTTCAGCTCTGTAAATTGGGTTGGGACCTCGGAATGAAATGCTTAAATATTAGGTTAAACATTATGATCTCAAATCAGAGAGAGAAGGGGAAATCTCATCACTGTTGAGATTGTCCAGATGCTGCTTGACAACATATTTGTTCTTGTTCTAATACTGTTACTTAGGGAAAAGTCTGTGTTTTTCGCCCCTGAAAAACCAACACTTAAGAATAAAGTAATAAAAAAAATATTAAAAAGTTTCCTGGCTTAAAAGGGGGGCATTTTACATAAACAAGGAATAATTTGCTATTCCTGTTATTCCTGGCCTGCTGCAGTCCATGGGGTTGCAAAGAATTGGACATGACTGAGCGACTGAACTGAACTGAACTGAAGGAATAATTATCAGCCTGTATTAATTCAGGGTCAATCCCTTTCATATTTTATTAAAGGAAATCAGATATTATCTCATAAGAAAAATACATTTAAAACATTGTTTGGTAGGAAGAATTGTTAACTCAGGCAATGCTTTTGAATACACCATCACTGATAAAACACAACTGATATGAACTGACTGATATTTCTAATGCATACAGCTCTTTCGTGTAATGTCACAGTTGGCTTAAAAATCTAACAACTCAACCACTATAAAGTAATAACGGTTTGTAGAAGCCTTGCCTCTCCCAAAAGCACTCGCCTTCTGAGTTCTTCTAATAGACCTGCAGACGGTTATCAGACTCCTATTTCCAAGATGTTTTAATTATGTGAGTATATGTGTGTGTGTGTGTGTGTGTGTGTGTATTTGGCCTGGACTTGAGAGCAGAAGCTGAGTCTTGTATCTTATTTCTCGCACCTACCAAATAGCCAATAGTAAGAACTCAACAAATGGTACTGAACCAAATGATCAGTTGATTAATTAATTTCCAAGTCTCTACACATTCATTAATTAACTACTTAGCGTGTCCCTACATGGGTTACGGTCTATGGAGTCGCACAGAGTCGGACAAGACTGAAGCGACTTAGCAGGAGCACATGTGCCCATGGGCAGAGATTTAACCCAGTAAATATAATACACATATAAGGATGCAAAAAGGATAGACTTCGGTTTTGCTGTAAAGGAGAGACCTAATAAAATAGCGCATGTGGACCCTGTGGTGGGAGTTCCCCTCTTCTCCCACAGTGACCCGCCCCGCTCCGCCCCCCATCGATAGCTCAGTTCCTGCTACTTTAGTCTGGGCAGAGAGCAGGAGCGAGGGCGCTTGGGAGAAGCCTCGCCCAACGGCGATAGATTAGTCAGGCCTCAGAAAGATGGCGTCCTCGGAGCAGGCTGAGCAGCCGAGCCAGGTAAGGGGAGTGGGGTTGCCCAGTTGTGGTGGCGGGGACCCCCGCTGGAGTGGGGGGTGGCTTGGCGGGTGGCTGGGAGCCCGGTGGGGACCCTGAGCCTCCGAAGCAGGCGCCCGCGACCTCTAGCCACCTCCGGGGCCCCGCCCCTCGCCAGGTCCTCGCCTCCCGGCCCCTCCCCCGGTGACCCCTCTTTGACCACATTCCCGAGCTGGGGCTCGGAGGCGCCCGCGGCCCCCGCTTCCCGCCTGCCGGCCCCTGGGGTCCCACTTGTACTTGGTTGAAGCGGTGGCGGGACCCTTAAAAAATCCCCCAGCCTTGAGCTGCGAGGGCTCCTGCTTGAGAGGGGTGAGAGGCTGGATCGTTCCCGGCCCTTCGGTCCCGGGAGGGGCCTGACTCCTTCAGGGTTCCCACTTCTCCGCAGCCTCAGCCTCCCAGGCCACCCTGCTGCCAGCCTCTTAGTTTTCAGTCACCTTTGCGCTTCCCCTGCTAAGTTGGAGGGTGGGAAATATACTTGGACTCTCTCAGTGCGTTGGTAGGAAGGGGACTCATTGTAAACAACAGACGCCACCGAGCCAGTGGCTGGTAATCTGTCCTTGCTGCCTAGTTTGGTTTTCTCAGCCAAAGACTCTAGCCTTTCAGTCACAGATGCAACCAAATCCCACTCCAGTTCGGGGACCTTGAAGACCAGTGCTCATCCCTGTCAGGAAGCCGTGGATGATAAGGCTTCTGAACGCGTTTGTAGTCCAAAGGTGGGGTGGACTGGGGGTAAGCGGTACTTTACAATTACTGAGTGTGTGCTATCATGCCGAGGACAAATTACTCTTATTATCTCGTTTAATGCTCATTACAACCTTTATGAAGTACAGGCTATTAAGCGCCATTTTGCAGGGTCTGTAACGAGCCTGATTAAGCCTGGATTTGTGTGTGACTCCACCAGTTAGTCCTGCACGTGCAAGTTTAGTTAGGATTGGACAGAGGAGGAAGAAAATGGTGTCAGCCTGGACTCTTCGTTCATTTCTCACCTCCTTGAAACACCTGTGGACTTTTCAGCCGCCTACTGGTATTTCACTTCCTTGGCAGAAGAATACCACTTAGTGTTTCTTATTACTCTTTCATTCTTTATGATAAGTCTATTACAGGAATTGCACTTAGAGGAGTAGCGTGTTCCCTAGAGCAGCTTCCGCTAGCGGAGCGAATGATTCAGAGAGATGTCTGCATTGTAAAACATGAGAAATAAAGAGGGCTACTTTGGTCTTCTCACTGTCGAAAATTCTGGAGTATGGGGGGGTGTCCTGAGTTAGAGGGGGCGGGACTCTTCATTCTTGCCTTAACCCACTTAGCTTGCTGAAATACTGAGGCTCCTCAGAATCTGGGCTTCTCTGAACTGTTGTATGTTAGGAATGCCTATAGACTGGGATTAAAGGATGCCAGAACATGTAATTTTATTGTAATTGTGAAGGTTACTAGAATTTTTGCCACTGGGAGGCTTTATAGCACCCAGGGAGTCCTTTGGTTCTAGAAATTGTCTTCTCTGTGCACGTGGAAGGAATCGAAGGTCCTGAAGGGGACTTGGCCAGCCTCTGTTTGGTTTTCAACTCTGCTTCTCCTTTGCCCTCTTTTCCAAAGCTGGTAGAGATGAGATTGCATCAGAAAATGGTGGCAGACTGGGGCAAAACTTGAATGTTTCACATCAGATTCCGTCCCTGTCTGACAATAAGCTGCAAATGCATGCATTTTAAGTGAACCAACTCTCTTTAGCAGTTGCTTCGCATTTCATTTTCTAGTCCTGATCAGTGGTTTTCCCATTTCTCCAGTAAAACACAGTGGAACTGAAAGAACTGTTCATATATTCCCCCAAACCTGGTTTGGGTGTGAGAAGAAGGCATCGCACCTGTGGGATTGAGCCAGTATTCTGTCTCTCCTAGAAAGTCTCTTGTTTTGAAAGATTGAGGGTAGATAACCAACACTTTCTTTGAAAGGCAGTATAGCAGTGGTTAAAAGTATGGACTCTGAAGCCATCCCCACTGGGCTAGAATCCTAGCCCCACTACTTGCCAACTGTGTTGGTCTTGGACAAGTTACTTCTTTGGCCTTAGTTTCCCTATCTGTAAAATAAGAATAATACTAGTGCCTATCTCATAGCACTGGTCTGAGGATTAAATGAGTTAACTTGTTTTAGAACAGTGCCTGACATAGTGTGTTATCTATCATTCCATGTAGTAAACTCTGGAGTTTCACTCACAAGCAATCTAAGCCTTTCCTCAGTCCCTCTTGTAATATTTTTTGGAGTATGAGTTTTCATATGTTGACCAGAAGTTCACTAAAGTTTTATTTGCTCTTAAGTAATCACCTTAAAATTTAAAGGAATACCCTAACTACTGATTATCCTTGGTGTCCTTTGTAACTTAGATTTCACTGATGTACTTGCTTTTTCATAAGGGTATAATTGTTTTAGTCTGTCTTCAAAATAGTCTGTTGGAATTGCATTTATTGTTTCATATTCTTATTGTGTTTACTCCACATTACTCTGTTTTGCAAGGCTAATCTCTTATCAAAGTCCCTTTTAGTCTGTACATGTTATAGCCCATAGGAACAGGAAATGTTACCCCTATTTCTGTACTTTCCCACCGGCTTTTCTGTCTTTAGTGAAGAGCAGAGGCATGGTTCAATCCAATGGTTTAATGATTGTTGAGTATTGAGAATTATTACGGAATGTAGGTTTCGAGTCTGTTCATGTTCACTCCAAGATCAACTATATCAAAGGATATAGTCTATATCCTTTGACATATATATAGACATATATATAGGATATATAGACTATATCCTTTGATATAGTCAATTTTGGACTGAAAAAACATAGAAGCCGGAAAGGGAGAAGAGTACAGCAAAGATGTTATGGAGAGAAAGGCTTGTTTTCCTGATTGACTTTGGTTTGAACTCCATCACTCACTCACTCACTCTTGGACTTATCTCTCCACCTCTTTGAGCGTCAGTTTTCTTCTCTATAAAATGGGAGTAATAATAATTAACCTAGAAGGTTGCTTTGAGGGTTGATTGAAGTTACAGATGTTAAGAGTATGTGGTACATTTTAAGTGCTCATGTTGCGAATGTTAATTTCCTTCTCCAGGTCTCTGCATGCAGTTTTGGAAGATTACTGAACTCTTGAATAACAAGTTCAAACAAGATATTTTGTCCCTCACTCTTTATTTTGAAAAGTTTTCAACCTATAGAAAAGTTGAAAGAATAATACAGAGAATTCCTCTAAAACTCTCATAAAAGCTTGCAAGATGCATTGTTTACCTTTTGCTGAATTTGCTCTATTTCAGTCTCTTTATATTTTTCTTTTCTTTGAGAAGGATTTGATAGTTACAGACATGGTGTTTCATTCTGGAATACTTCACCTTGTCTCTCATAAGAGTAAGGTTATTCTTCTACATAACCATAATACCACTATCACACAGGAAGTTTGGTATTGATAAAATATTATTTATTAATACAGACCACATTCAAATGTTTCCAATAAAAAACAAATTCAGGATCCAATGGAGAAATAGGGAGTGCATTGATTTACCTCTTTAGTGTAATTTAGCATGACTCCCTAGCCTTTAAAATTAAAAAAAAAACCTTTTTATTGGTGTTTAACATACACCCAAGAAGTCCACCAATTATGTGTACAGCTTGGTGAATGTTCACAGAGTGAACACAATCTTGTGTAACCAGTACTCAAATCAAGCAATCAAACATAACCAGGACCTCAGAAACCTCTTTGGCGTCCCTCCTGTTACTGTCCAGTCCCCAAAACGTTGCCCCTATCCTGACTTAAAATCCGTATGTTAATAGCTTTTTGAGTGACCAAGTTTTTGTGGCCAAAAGCTTTACTGTGGAATTCAAATAGATGTGTTGTGGTCAGTTTTGACAAATGTATATATACCTGTTTAACCACCATCACAGTCAAGATAAAACAATTCCAGTATTCTCAAACATTCCCTTACTCTGCTTCCCAAGAAAATCCTAGCCTTTGGCCTCAGGAAATCTGAGCTGCTTTTTTTACCACTAATAGATTGTATTTGTCTCTCCTAGAATTACACATGAATGTATTCATAATGTATATAATCTTTTATGTCGCACTTCTTTTGCTCAGAATAGCGTTAGTAAAATTTTATATTGTTGTACATATATGACTTAGCAGTGAAGAGTCTGCCTGCAATGTAGGAGATGGGGGTTTGATCCCTGGGTCAGGAAGATCCCTTGGAGAAGTAAGCGGCAAACCACTGCGGTATTCTTGTCTGGGAAATCCCATGGACAGAGGATCCCGGTGCGCTTTATAGTCCGTGGGGTTGTAAGACTTGTATGTGACTGAGCAGCTGAACCACCACCACCAGGTGTCAGCAATCCATTCCTTGTTACTAGTGTGTAGTATTCCATTGTACAGGTAAATCAACAGCACAGTTGATCTGTTCACCACTTGGACATTTGGTGTATATTAATTGCCTATTGTCTAACAATGTTCTTACAAATTTAGCAGCTTCATGCAGCACACATTTATTGTCTCGCAGTGTCTGTGGGTCAGGAGTCAGGACATGATTTAGCTGTGTCTCACAAGGCAGCTGTCAACCTGTCTGTCAGGGCTGTGATCTCATTCGAGTCTTGACTGGGGAAGGATCTGCTTCCGAGTGCGTGTGGTTGTTGACAGCATTTGGCTCTTTGTGGACTGCAGAGTGAGGACTCCATTTTTAGCAGCTGTTAGCCAGAGGCCACCCTTGGTTTCTTGCCACATGGGTCTTCCCCGGGTGGCCACGTGTTTCCTCAGAGGTGAATGGACTTTACAGTCTTAGTAATGTAACCACATATGTGTAAGTACATGTGTTCTGTCACCATTACCATAGTATATTGGCCAGAAACCTGTCACAGTTCCTGCCCACACTCAAAGGAACAACATAAGGGTGTGAATACCAGGAGATTGGGATCACGGGAGTCACCTTAGAGACTCTTCCCCACATGGTTGGTTCTAGTTTGGGGCTACTATAAATATTCATGTGTGTTTGTGGAAGCATGTTTTCATTTTTCTTGGTAAATACCTCCCAAGTGTAATTGCTGGGTCACATGATAAGTGTATGTTGAGCTCTGTAGTAGATTGCATTCTTGTTTTGTAAAGTTGTTGTCCTTGTTGTTGTTTAGTCACTAAGTCATGTCTGACTCTTTTCGAGCCCATCGACTGCCTCATATCGGTCTTCGCTGACTTCCATGATTGCCCAGAGTTTGCTGAGATTCATGTCCATTAAGGTGGTGATACTATCTAACCATCTCATTCTCTGCTGCTTCCCTTTTCCTTTTGCCCTCAGTTTTCCCAGCATCAGGGTCTTTTCCAGTGAGTTGGCTCTTCACATCAGATGGCCAAAGTATTGGAGCTTCGGCAAAGTTGTGCTGTTTTTCATTCTACCAACAATGTATGAACATTCTGATTGCCCCACACCCATACCAACACTTGGTATTGTCTGTCTGTTTTAATTTTAGCTGTTTGAGTGTGTAGCTTGAGTGTGTAGTGGTATTTCATTGTGGTTTTTCTTTGCGTTTCTGTGATGACAAATAACATTAAGCATCTCTTTTCATGTGCATATTGGTAAAGGCTGAGGTTAATGTTTTTCCCCATATGAATATCAGTTGTTCCAGCATCATTTGTTGATCTTGCCATCTTTGTTAAAAAAAATTGAAAAATAGTATGTAATAGATCAATTTCTAAACTGTTTTCTGTTCTGTTTATCTATTACCTATATGTTTCTCCTAATGCAAATAAAGTATAGTTGACTCATGAGTTTGAACTGCATTGGTCCACTTACACTTGGATTTCTTTTTCAATAAATATACAGTACAGTAAATAATATACTACACAGTTTGTGGTTGGTTAAATCCCCATAGATATGGAGGGCTAACTGATACTGATTTATAGTTTGTATGTATGTGTGAGTAAGAGAGAGAAAGAGAGAAATCTGTATCTAACTGTCAAGGTAATACTGGCCTATCAGAATGAGTTGGGAATTTTTATCTTTTTTTTGGCTGTGCCATTCAGCTTGCAGGACCTCAGTTTCTAGGCAAGGGATTGAACCTGGGCCACAGCAGTTGAAGCCCAGAATCCTAACCGCTAGGTCACCAGGGAACTCCCTCACCTTTCTTTTCTACTTTCTGAAATAGTTTGTGTAAGACTGCTACTACTGGGCAGTTCCTTGGCAGTTCAGTGGTTAAGGCTCTGTGCTTTTTTTTTTTTCCTAGGGTCAGCCTTGCCATAATGTTTCTCAAGGAATTTGCTGTCATTTCAGTTGTCAAATATGTTTTTAAGATGTTTCATAGTATTCCTTTTTTTTTTTTCCTGAAGGTTTCTTCTTTTTCCTCATTGTGGATCATTTCTATAGTCTTTATTGAATTTGTTATAGTATCACTTCCGTGTTGTGTTTTGGTTTTTTGGCCACGAGATCTTAACTCCCTGACCAGGAATCCAACCTGTATTCCTTGCATTGGAAGGTGAAATCTTAACCACTGGACTGCCAGGGAAGTCCCTCCATTATCTTTTATTTAAAAAGAAGTTAATTATTTATTTTATTTTTGGCTGCTCTGGGTCTTTGTTGCCTTGTGTGGGCTTTCTCTAGTTGCGGCGAGTAGGGGCTACTCTTCATTGTGGTTTTGGGGCTTCTTGTGGCTTTTCTTGTTGTGGAGCATGGGCCATAGGCACACAGGATCAGTAGTTGTGGCCCTCCCTTATCTTTTAGATGTCTATAAAATATGCAGAGATGTCCCCTTTTTCATTCCAACTATTGGAAATTAATGTCTTTTTTTTTAATTGATCGATCTGCCTACAGATTTATCAGTCTTAAGACGTATTCCTCAGAAAATTAGTTTTTATTTTATTGATTTTCCTCTCTTGTTTTTAAGTTTTAAGTTTTATTTCTTTCTGTTTACTTTGGGTTTCACTTGTTCTTTCTCTAGCTTCTTTTCTAAAGTCCTAACTAAAACTGTAAACTTCCTTCTAAGCACAGCTTTAGTTGTCTTCCACAAATTTAGGTGTGTTGTATTTTCATTTTCGTTCAGTTCAGTTCAGTCACTCAGTCGTGTCTGACCGTCTCTTTGTGACCCCATCGACTGCAGCATCTCAGGCTTCCCTCTCTATCACCAACTCCTGGAGCTTGCTCAAACTCATGTGTATCATATTGGTGATGCCATCCAACCATCTCATCCTCTGTTGTCCCCTTCTCCTCCTGCCTTCAATGTTTCGCATTATCAGGGTCTTTTCCAGTGGGTCAGTTCTTCACATCAGGTGGTCACAGTATTGGAGCTTCAGCTTCAGTCCTTCCAATGAACATTCAGAATTGATTTCCTTTAGGATTGACTGGTTTGATCTTGCAGTCCAAGACTCAAGAGTCATCTCTCAAGAGTCATCTCCAACACCTTAGTTCAGAAGCATCAATTCTTCAGTGCTCACCTTTCTTTATGGTCCAACTCATACGTGATTACTGGAAAAACCATAGCTTTGACTATACAGACCCTTGTCAGCAAAGTTATGTCTTTGCTTTTTAATATGCTGTCAGTTCAGCATGTTTTTTCTGTGATTATTTTGTCTTCTTGATTAACTCCCTTATTTTGAAAGTGTCCTTGTTTATCATTGGTAATATCCGTTAGTTTGAAGTTGTCTGAGATTAATATTGCCAGTACAGCTTTCTTATGATTAGTGTTTGCATGGTCTATCATTTTCCATCCTTTGGCTTTTGAGCAGTGTGTGTCATTTTGTTTAAAATGGGTTTCTTATGGGCGGTCTATAGCTCAGTCTTGGGTTTTCTCACCACTCAGTCTGACAGCCTCTGCCTTTTAATAGGAGTGTTTCGTTTGTACTCAAGGTAAATATGAATGTGGTTGGGTTTAAGTCTACCATCTTGCAATTTTTTTTCTTTTTTTTTCATCTGTTCTTTGTTTTCTCTTTTTTTGTCTTCTCTTGGATTGAATTATTTTTTGGATTTTATTTTATCTCTACTGTTGATTTAGCTGTACCTCTACCATTTTTTTTTTTTTTTTTTTCTAATTAGTGATTGCTCTAAGGTTTACAATATGTTACTTTAAGTTACCACAGCCTATTTTCAAACCACATACAATTTAATAATTCACATATAGTATAAGAACCTAACAGAAATATGCTTCAATTTTCCCTTTTATCCATTGTATTATGTGTCATAGATTTTACTACTACATATGACATAAACCTCACAGTGCATTTAAATTATCTTTTAAAAATAAAAATGTCTTGTATTTTTGTTAACATGTTGACCATTTCTAACGTTCTTCTTTCATGTAGATTAAGTTTCCATCCAGTGTTGTTTTTCTTCTGCTTAAAGAATTTCTTTTAACGTTTTTTGTCGTACAAGTATACTGTTGACAACCACTGCCTCTTTTTCCTTTTGGAAAAGTCTTTAATTTGTATTCATTTTTGAAAGAATTTGGTTGGATATAGAATTCCAGGTTGACAGTGGTGTCGTGTCGTGTCCTGCTCTCTGTGGGTGTTTTAAAGATATTATTTTTTTTGAAATGCCAGATGGCCAAGTTTTTGTTGTTTTATTAACACAAACGCAGTGTGCACACAAGCTATCTGTTCATCTTCTGCTCGGCAGCCTGGTGTAGGATTGGAGACTCTGAGGGCCGGCAGGATTGCTCTTTTCCACAGTGGCTTTGAGCTCTTGGAGGAGACGTGAGTAACCTAAGCGCAGGAAGGTTGTTGCACGTCAGCAGCGCTGCAGGCTCCCTGAAGCTGTGGACCAGGAGCCTCCGGAAGCCCCCGGGCAGTGTGACCTCTGTGTCCTTGTTGCTCCCGTCACCAGCGCTGGGCGCTCGTATCTGGCCCTTGAGTTTCCTGAGCACCCTGTTGTCAGGGCCTCTGGGTTTCCATCAGTTCCATTTAATGTTGACATATCAGTCCAGCTGGCCTGGGTTAACTTCTTGGTCCTCTTTTTGACGAGCTTCACGAGGGGTCTGAAGGTGGCCCTTATGGCTGTCACTTCTGTAAAGTGGGCAGTGCTGAGGAAGAGCCAAAGATACTATCCTGTTGTTGTTTTTTTTTTTTTGGCCTGCACAGTTATTGATCAGAAGCCTGAAGTCATTTTTAATCATGATTAATATGTGTAGGTAATGTTTCTCTTTTTTTTCTGGCTGCTTATAATATTTTCCCCTTTTTCATGTATTTTTAGAATTTGGTTATGGTGTACTTTAGTATACTTCTGTGTGTGTTCTGCTTGGGGTTTGTTGAACTTCTTGGATCTGTGAGTTTCTAATTTTCATCAAACTTAGAAATTTTTCAGTCATTATTCAAATATTTTTCTCTTTGGGGTCCCCCACCATCCTTCATTTTAATCCGTTTCTGCTGTGGTGTTTTCAAGTGCACTTACTTTTTTTCCTGAAGTATCTAATCTATCATTACCATTCAGTGAAATTTCTATTTCAGATATGTTTTTTCATCTCTAGAAGTCCTACTTCTTATACCTCACATTTCTGTCCTTACTGTGATGTTTTCCTTTAAGTTATTTTTTAAAAGAAAATATTTTATTTAATTTATTTGGCTGTGTTGGGTCTTGGTTGTTGCACATGGGATCTTTAGTTGTGGCATGCAAACTCTTAGTTGTGGCATTTAGGGTCTGGTTCCCTGACCAGGGATTGAACCTGAGCCCTCTGAACTGGGAGCACTGTGTCTTAGCCACTGAACCCCCAGGAAAGTTCTCTTTTTAAAATTTATTGAGGTTTTTTACTTGACATACAGCATTATATTAATTTCAGGTGTAGAACATGATTTGATATTTGTATTTTTTAACTGAGCTAAATTCTTGAATAAAGCTGAACTGGTGAGACTCATGGATCTGTGTGGACTTGGTTCAGCTTCTGACAAGCAGTTTGGCTGCTCAGACCTTACCCCTCTTTCAAAACCATGTCTGAGCTGCATGCTAAAGATGGGAGTCTGTCCCCCTCCTTGTCATAAGGAAGTGGACTTGTTAGGATCCTTCTAGGGGTCCGATTGGTGTTTTGAATGGAGCAGTCCTTCATTGTGTCCATTGTAGGACATTTAGCCCCACAGGCCCCTGCCTTCTAAATGCCTGTGGGGCTCTATGGTCCCTGTGACAGCCAGAAGCACCTCCACACACTTTTAAATGCCTGTCTGGGGGTGATTCCACCCCAGAGTTGAGATCCATTGGGTCATGACATTGTTTTGAGACTGGCCAGATTTGTATTTTGTTGTTGGCGAAATGCTCCAGAGAAAGACTCTGCCATTGTTCTTTGCCTGCTTCATTTTTGCGTATGTATATGAAGTGGTTCCTTTGTTTTAATTTTTTAACTAAATAAGAACATATTAATTGAGTATTGATATTAGTGACATTCTAAGTGCTGAAGATCAGCCTTCACCAAGGTGGTAAAATGCCTGCCTTCAAGGAACTGAAAACTAGCAGGGACAGGCATTAATAAACAAGTTATATAATGAAGAATTTCATATGGTATCATCAAGGAAATCAACATGCAGAGTAGTAAGGATGAATGATGCCTGTCCTGGTCATCAAGAAATAGTTTTCTAAAGAACACAGGTATTTCAGCATGAACTAGAGAATCATCTGGAAAATAATTGTATTAGGCAATTCTCAGATTGGTAAGAAGTCATCTGTGAGGTCACTGTAAGGTTTGACTGATCTCATACAGAGCAGTGAGTTGGAATATGATGTGGGGAAATGCTCCTTTCTTAGCAGCCCCTGAGAATGGGCTCGGAGGTCGGGCTTTGGTGTGCTGAGACCCTTAGAAGGCTCTGTGAAGTCAAAGTTTGAGGAATTCAGAGTGTTGCTATTTAAGCTCCTTGGTGGGGCTGTGCTTCTTGCACACTTTGAATATCCCAGAAAGACTCTGTAAGGAGCCAGCATCAGTGGTGGGTCCCCAAGGAAGAGGAGCCTGTTGGGATGAGAAGGGAGCTTCCTTTTTAAATTTTTTAATACTCAATTTTTTAAAGCAGAGTATATTTACATGGTTCACATAAAAAGGTACAAAAGAATATATGATGAAACAGACTAATTTGGTGCTGTATATGGTTTAAAGTTTTTCCTCTGGCAAATATTAGCTGTTCAGGAGATGAACTAATTTAAAGGAAAGTTCCTTGGAGATTTATGATTCACAGTGATTAGTTGTATCTCAGGAAGAAAGTTTTAGTTTAAATCAGAACGTGGCTTCCTGAATAATAGAGCTGTTTGTGTTAGTTCCATCTAGGCAGATAACTTACATTATTATTTATGGGATAGCATTAAGGTTGTTGCTTAATAAAATGTGGTCTAAACAAAACTCGATTATTTTGATTAAGTAGAAGAACTCCAGTCCTTTTGGTATCTGTCCTTTTAGCTGACTCATCATAGGCAAGTTATTTAACCTCCCTTGCTTCAGTTTCCTCATCAGCAATACTTCCATACATTTATTGTGAGAATGAAATGAAGAAGGAGCTTAGTAAATGTTTGCACTTAATATTTACCAGATGGACTGAAGGAAGCCCTCAAGAAGGCAGTGAACTTTATATAATCTGTTCAGACCCAGTCCATCCTGCTCTTTGTTGCCCGTTCATTCATTCAGCAAATATCTGTGGAAGGTCTGTGGCTCAGCGGGTGAAGAATTTACCTGCAATGTAGGAGACACAGGAGAAGCGAGTTTGATCCCTGGGTTGGGAAGATCCCCTGGAGGAGGAAATGGCAACCTACTCCAGTATTCTTGCCTGGAGAATTCGATGGGCAGAGGAGCCTGGTGGGCTGCAGTCCAAAGGGTCACAAAAGAGAGTTGGACATGATTAAGCAAACTAGCATATAACCTGTGCCTGATACTGACCCAGGGCCCAGGGATACAGTGATGAGCAGACAGAGTTTCTGCCCACTTGGAGTGTATAATCCTGTGAGGACAAGACATCAGTCAGATATGACACACTTAAAATTGCAGTTTGGCTTAGTCCTTGAAGGAGAGGTATATGGTGTGAGTGTATATTCAGGAGATTTGAATATACAGATTTTCTCCTGTCAGAGAAGGAATGCTTTCCCAAGAGTGACTTAGCTGGCATCTGAAGGATAAGTTAAGCCTTCAGAGAGAAGGGAAGGAACAGCTGGTGCAAAGGCCCCTTGACAGAGGAAGAAAAGGCGAGTGTGTGCGTTGTGAGCAGAGCTGGGGACTGTGGTGCCAGACCTGGTATGTAGTCAGAGGAGACGCATGGTGGCCAAACTGAGAAGGTTTTTCTGTATTAGAGTCGTTGTTTACTTGGGCAGGTGGGTGGATGAGATCAGATTATTGTTTTGAAGAGATAGTCTGCTTGCAGGGTGGAAACTGAATTAGAAGACAGAGCCAGCATGGATGTGAGTAAACTGATGAGAAGGCTATGGCAGTGGTCCAGGCAGGGGTTTTTGGAAGCTTGGACCTAAGTGACGTTAGAAGAAATGGAGCAAAGCGTATGGCCTTATCCCATGGATGTTTAGGAAGGCATTGGGGAAGACTTGATACGGTGTTTCCTCTGGCAGGTGAGGGGAGGCGCTGCCCAGGGTGGTCTTTTGGGTTCTAGTTTGCCTGTTTTGGTGGAAGGTTCACTTTCACCCAGACAGGGAAAGCAGAAGAGGTCATGTGTGGTGGAGGCCAAGGATTATGAATCTGCTGTGGGATTTGTTAAGTCCAGGAGAAGGCAGGAAGTTGTAGAACTCGAGAGGTGTGGGCTGGAGCCCTAAATGCATCAGCTTATATTTGCCTGGAGCTTTAGGAGGAAGCGAAGTCACGTTCAGGTTTCCAGTTATTTTCCATACTTTCTAATTTTATTCTGGCTGAACTTCTTGTCCTAGGGAAGAAGGGGCTCTTGAGAAGGACTTTGGATGAAGTGGTAGGGTCCTTCCAGCAGAGTCCTTGCCTCCCTGTGTGGGAGCAGCTGGGCATGAGGAATCTTTGGGAACCCTCTGTGGACTGGACTGTTTTCTCTCTCCACTTCCATCCTTTTCCCCAGAAGGCTTAGCGCTTGCCGTCTGAACCAGCTGGGAGGAGTTTGGAGGCTGGCTCCACAGATTAGCTCATTTGTCTGGATATTATCTGTGGATAATTGGGAATTGGTTTGAACATCAGTAACAGTAAACTAATCATGACTCTCTCAAGCTGCTTGTTTTCTTCTTTGGAGATTTGTAGATTTCTTCCTAGGTTGTCTGTCTCTGTCTCTCCCTTTCTCTGAACTGTGGCCATGTCAGCTAAGGGTTGAAGGTAAATTCGAGGGTGAGGGGAGAGATCCAGAGAAAGAAACTGACTAGGACCAGGCAAGTGGGCCACATGGTGCCTGGCTCTGGGTTGGTCTGTTTATCTGTCAGCTTGTTAACTAGCTTATTTTAAAAAACCCAACTTTCTTTTCTGCTGGGGATTGGTATCCTGGGCAACAGGTGGTGACAGGAACCGGTGTCCATAGTTTACTGCTTCCTTGGGTCCAAATAGATGCTGCGTGCAGGCAGCTGGGGCCCCCTTGTGGCTGAATCCGGTTCCCCACTTTCGCTCTGCTCACTGGTCAGCGTGGAGGGGGTGGTGGGCAGAGATGGCAAAAGGAAAGTTTGACTCTTACTTAACACCTTTTGTGGACTTTGCTATTGCTGTGGGTTTCATGATGGTCCCCAGCCGCTGCTACTCAGCTGCTTGGGCCCTCTGAAGCCAAATTCAGCCTTCTTGAGTTGTTGTGACTGTGAACCTGACCCCAGAAGCCCTCTCTCCTTTTTCTCTAGCAAATTTGGGCTCCTTGAGCTACCTCTTACAAGGAACCCACCACAGACCTCTCTGCAGTATGGAAAACTGGCGAGAAGTGCCAGAAGTAGTTGTTGGTGTGTGTCGCTCCGGAATGGCACGCCTTTGGTTTTTTGATGTCCATTGGGTGGCACTGCAATCTTACTTTTGTTTTTATTTTTCTTTGCAGCCAAGCTCTGCTCCAGGAAGTGAAAATGTGGTGCCTCGAGAGCCACTGGTAAGAAGCCACGATACATAGTATGAGTCTCTATTAATTAAAATACATAGTATGATTCTCTATTAATTAAAACACTGAGTTTAAAGAAGCCTGATGATCCTATAGTCGTGCATCAGTAGTGCCCCCGAGTATAGGAGTGGAGGTGTTCTGTGGAGACCAAGCCCGTCAGCGACCTCTCGCTTCTGTCTGCTTTTCAGGAATGCAGAGGTTAGCGAGATTCCCTCTTAGTAAAGCCTGGTCTTTTCTGGAATGAAGAACACCCACCCCTGGTCTGGTGATGCACCATTTTATTTATTGTTAATCGGTGGGATGCTCGAAACCTATGGTGGCTGAGCTGAAGCGAGGTTGCTGGACCTGACCAAGGAGCTGAGCTGCTTGATTGTCTGAAATAGCCATTCTGTTCCTCAGAGTGAGGGCACTTCATGTGGCCTTTGAAGAACAGATAAGGGAGAGAGTTCTGTTTCTGCCTGGCCTGTAATTAGGTTTGTGATGCTCATTACCAACATTCTCTGCTTACATAATTGATAGGGAAGAGGCCTACTAAGTACTGAAGCTAATTTTCTTTACACAGTGCATTTGCCTTGGTGGTCTTAGCCCAAGTGCCTGCCCCATTTTCATTCTGTTTTGCATTTCAAGGCCTGCTGCAAATCCTCTTAGCTGAATATTAAGCCCTGTTCTGTACTGGAAATTCCCTGGCAGTCCAGTGGTTAAGACTCTGCACTCTCGTTGCTGGAGCCTGGGTTCAATCCCTGGTTGGGGAACTAAGATTCCACAGGCTGTGCGTCACAGGCCCGCCCTCCCCTCCCCCTGCAAAAAAAAGACTTGTTCTCCAGATAAGTTTTACAGAGGGGCCAGCTTTATGTTTAACTTTGCAGAGCTTTTTCTTTCCTTGAATAGTGATAGCAAGCTTAGGGGTATACCACCAAGCTTTTGTTTCAGCAGGGTCTGTAGTTTTACCCGTTTTCCTTCCCTCTCCTTCTGGAGGTAGTGGGAGGGGATGACGTGAGGCCCTTAGCTGGTATGAACAAGTTTGAATTCCGGTCTGTGCTAAGACTTTCCAAGGCAGGAGGTGAGTTGGATCTGGCTGAGCTGGAGGAAGGCCCGGGTGATACCAGCCCTGCGGGTACTGGTGGAAGGAGTCACTGTTGTCCTGCATATCACCTGCTCTTCCCAAGTACGGCTCACTTCCCACCACCCCCCAGTGGCTTCATTTCTCTCTCTCGGTATTGCGTGGGCTCTTCCTCGTGGTCTCGGTGGTGTGAAAGCCAGAGGAGGCTTTGCTTGGCCAGTCCCTTAGGTTGGGAGCTTGTTTCCCGTGGGGCCTGCCTCAGTGCCCCTCAGACTGAAGTTGTGGTTGACTTTGGACTAAAGTTCAAATTGAACACTCTGGTCCTCTTCAGTCCTTCATTCCTCAGTCTCTTTTCACATTTTAATCTACTTATTTAACTATTGATCACCAGAAGAGCAGCTGGACCATCTTTTGGGCGTTAAACTTCTGGGTGTTCTTTCTAGCACGGAGCCCTGAGCAGTTGGTGGCATCGCTGACTTCCGGGTGCCTGGAACCCCATGGCGCCTTCGCTCTGCTCATGTTTCTGTGCACTGCTCTTTTCCTGCTGCACTCGGCATCTGCATGTTGGTTGCTTGTATTTTTATTTCTTTCTTTTCTGGGAGGCCCTGAGCAGTCTTCAAACCCTAGTAGCCGGCGATCGTCCAGAGTTCAGACTCATTCTCTCCAGGCCAACTCCACAATTACCTTATATTTAATTAATATTTTCTCCCCTCTTTACGTACTTGCTGCATAATTGCTCAGAGGAAAGAAAACACATAGCAGCAATTTATATATATATAAAAAAATAATAATTAAAAAAAAACCTGAAATAAACTCCCATCTCATTTGGGTTGATCCTATGAGTTGGGTAATTAGGGCCCTATTAAAAGGTAGACCCTTCCTCCTTCCCCCTTTTTTTTTTATTAATTTTTTTATATTAAACTCCCACAGTCTCTCAGTCATGCCCTTATTGCTTTTGGCCAGCCATTTGCAGCAGCCTGATTAAATGAGGGCACCAGCCGAGTTGTATGCTCTTGTGTGAGCTACTTCTGCCTCTTGGGAGAGGTAGCAGGAGGGTGCCAGGCAGAGAAGCCGCTGAGGGCTATCGGCGGCTTGTGTGGCTGGTCAGGAGGACAGGACGAGCTGCTGCGAACCGGTAGCAGGCTGGAGGGAGTCACAGGGTGCCAGAGAGGTGATGGGGCACCCACGCACAGAAAGTCCCCTGGTACTCAGCCCAAGGGCCTGTCTACACCCTCACCGCCACCCCCCAGGGAGGTTCCTCAGGTGGTATGTGTTAGCTGCCTCCTGGGTGCTCAGGAGCAACAGATGATTGGAGAATAAAGCTAAACCTTCTTCCTAAGTAATTTATATATCTTATTTGGGGAAGAAAATGCATTTGTTACATGCAAGACAATTAGCAAATGGCACAAGGTTGTATATAATTTTAGCAAACAGTACAAAATTGTATATAATTTGGTGCAGAATTGCCTGGCTGGGAGTATAAGAGAGCCTTCATTATTCAGAGAAGGAAGAGTTCTCTGGGGGTGGGGGGTACTTAGGGATGGTTTTTGTGAAACTCGAGGCCAGGGCTGGAGGAATAGGGTAGTCCAGTGTTGGAGGGAACACTGTGCTCAGTTATTTTTGAATTTGTTTTTAACCAAGTGGAGTGCATATTTTCCACCAAATTCCTCAATGGAAGATGCCTGTTCTCTATACTAAAAAGGCTAAGCTTGGGATGCTGAAGGCAAATAATCTTGTTCTTTGTCTTCAGAACTAGATGAGCACTTTGGGGTAATTTTCCCCTTTATTAAAACAGAGGCTGTGCTGAGGAGTCAGCATAGTGCAGGTGACGTTGTTAGGTGGACGTGTTCAGGTGTCTGCACTGTTGCTTTGCTCTGTTTCTAGGAAAGGAGGACCTGGTTTTCATTTCTGTCCTCTCTGGACCCTAAAAGCTGGCTTGTGATTTTGAGTTGATAAGTAGGCACATTCGTGTCTGACTCTTGTGATCCTACGGACTGTAGCCCACCAGGCTCCTCTGTGCAAAGGATTTCCTAGGCAATAATACTGCAGTGGGTTGACATTTCCTCCTTCATGGGATCTTTCTGACCCAGGGATTGAACCCGAGGCTCCTGTGTTTCCTGCATTGGCAAGCAGATTCTTTACCACTGCGCCACCTGGGAAGCCCTGATAGGTGGTCTTGTGGTCTCTAATTGGCACACTTGTGTATATAGCCATCCCCTCATCTTGATTCTGGCCGCGTAGTGACGCTGCACATTACCTTCTCTAGCCCCTGCAGACCTCCTCCCCTCACTAAAGAACCAACCCAGCAACTCTGGCCATATTAGTGGGGTAATTGCTCTATAATGTCATGATGTCCTTGGGGTGGTGATTGGTGAACAGACTCCCCTTGATAAATTCTGTGAACTCCCCATTGAAATTCTCTGATTGTTAATGACAGAACTCTTTGCCAGAGTTAAAATGGCTGATTACTTTTTCTTTACACTTTGTTCACTGAGCTTTGCCTCCCAGGGCAAGCTCCAGAGTACTGACCTCTAGCTTCTCCCAGACCTGCTCAAAACCTGTAAATTTCCTGCAGACCTGGGTTTTCTCATCACCTGTGTGGGCACATGCTCAAGCCGTCGCAGAGGCTCTGGGCTGGTCCCCACACTGCTCTGCCAGGATCAAGTGCTCCTACCTAGTTGATAAACCTTTCAGAATGGCTGGATGATTGTCTGCATAGAGTTCCTCCCTTGCTTTGGTACAGAAACAGGGGTTAAGTAATCTTCTTAGAGTCTTTCCACTCACAGAAGTTGAGGGTCTCTGGAGCAGCTGTAAATATGGTTTCATTTACGTCTGCTCACTTTTTTCAGTACAGTTCCTCAGTGTTCAGCAGTACAGTTGCTTACGTACTTTATATAATGCTTATGGATCTGGGCTAAACTAGAATTTCAGCATTTTGCTCTTTGAAACCAACTTATTTCTAATTGGGTGAGTCTTCTGCCATCTTCTTTTCCTCTAACCTGTAGGTATAGGTTTTGTTTTTGTTTCTGTCCTTTTCCTGCATCCCTCTACCAAAATAACCTCAAACAGCAGCTAATGTTCCTTTATAAATGATGATGGTAATTCTACTTTATCACCTTCCCTGCTGCTGCTGCTAAGTCGCTTCAGTCGTGTCCAACTCTGTGCAACCCCATAAATGGCAGCCTGCCAGGCTCCTTCGTCCGTGGGATTTTCCAGGCAAGAGTACTGGAGCCGGGTGCCATTGCCTTCTCCTGTCACCTTCCCTGGGATTAATGTTTTTTGGTATGCTGAATTCTCCCTTTTTTTTTTTTTTTACCTTACATCCCCATGACTTAATTATTCTATAACTGGAATTTTGCTCCTTTTGATCGTTTTCACCCATTCCCCCCACCCTCCTCTGAGTTCTGTTTTTTAATTTTAATTTTTTAGGCTCCACATATCTGAAGTAGAGAAGTATCATGTCTCCTCAAGTTTCTCCCTGAGGCTAAGACAGACTTGCCTGGGGTGGAGGGGTTGGGTGGGTGGTTCATGTGTTTGATCTCCACCCTTCTGGGGGAGCTCTTCTACCTCATACCTGGACACCTAAGATTTTCTCTTTGGTTTTTAAGTCAGTTAACCAGAGGCTGGCAAGCAAAAGGCTTTTAAGGGACTTCCCTGGTGGTACAGTTGTTAAAGACTGTGCTTCTAATACGGGGGCTGGGGGTTGGAGGGGAAGAGTTTGATCCCTTGTTGAGGAACTAAGATACCATATGCCGTGTGATGTGGCCAAAAAGTAAAATCTAAAAAAGGTCATTAATATCTTGATGAATTCAGGGAGCTCCTCTTTAGGAGAAGAGCTGTGGCCGGTCGCCTGTCTCCTGAAAACCTCTCACAGGTACCTCTGGCACAGTCTCCCCTGCATTTGTATCTTTTGTGGAGTACTTAGGTAAACTTGTTGGTGGACTTACTGTGAGGAGGTGATTCTCATGTTTTTTCCCCACCAAAACATTTTGAAAGATGACATTCACATGCCCAGTGCGTTTCTTTGTGTATACTCATGTGCATAATATGTGTATGTGTGTATGCACATATAGAACTTATAATATGTATTTATTTTATAAAGTTCAAAGCACTTGGCAGAATAAAATTGATTTTAGCATTGTATTCATGAAAGTATTTTATAAGCATGGAGTAGTGACACTAGCCACTTAGATTTTAGGAAATTGTCATTTTTTCCAGGAAAGATAAATAAATATGTCAAATCTAAAGTATTAAGCATTATTATTTAAAGAGTCTGTAATGGTTGCTTTCTGTGAGTGTATCAGAGTTAGGTGTGCTCGGCTGAGCTGTGATTTCCATCTGTTTCCCACTCAGCGTCCACTTGGAGGCAGGTGACTGGGCATGATGATGTAGCTGATGATGTAGCTGCTCCTGCTGCTGCTAAGTCGCTTCAGTCGTGTCCGACTCTGTGCGACCCCATAGACGGCAGCCCACTCCCTGGGATTCTCCAGGCAAGGGTACTGGAGTGGGTTGCCGTTGCCTTCTCCGTTGATGTTGTAGGGATAACCCTGCTGCTGCTGCTGTTGCTGAGTCGCTTCAGTCGTGTCCGACTGTACGCGACCCGATAGACGGCAGCCCACCAGGCTGCCCCGTCCCTGGGATTCTCCAGGCAAGAGTACTGGAGTGGGTTGCCATTACCTTCTCCGATGATGTTGTAGGGATAACCCTAAATCTGCTCTGTTTGTTTATTTGTAAAAAGTGAGCCATCTGCGTTTCGGCGCTTACTGTACCAAAGGCACAGGCGCCCCTCACAGCTGCTGTGAGAAACTTGGAACCTCAGTCAAATGTGAACACCCAGGGGGTGGGGCTTGTGGTACACCCCTGCATGTCGTGTGTCCTGACTCCAGATGTGGGGCCGGAGGTCCGGGCACTGCAGATTGGCAGAGAGGTTGGCTTTCCTCCTCCCCCACTCCCCCAAAACGTTGCTCTTTAACACTGACACCCCTTGTCAGGCGGGAGCCTGAGATTCCTGCCTGTCCTGTGGATTGGGGGAGGAAACTGGTGAGAGCCAAATGCTGAAATGGATGAACCTGAGAAAAGCCTCATTCTGTCTCTGGTGGCTTCTCTCTAATCTCTCGGCTACTTACTGATTTTGAAATTACTGACTCTTCCTGCTCCGTCCTTCCTATTACAGGCTGAGGAGTTTCATTGAATAGACCAGGCGGTGCCCTTTAAGTTCTTTCCTCCTTCAGGTAAAATGAAGAGGTGTTTTTTTTTGGTTTTTTTTTTTCAGTTTTAAGGTATCCTTTTACAAATAATTATTAGATGAGTCGAAACTCTTAGGAGTAATAATTAGAGAAATGGAATTTGAAATTGGTGTTCAGCTTTGTTTATATTTTGGGTTCCTGCTTTCGTGGTAATACTTTTTATTTGCTGTAGTTCCGGTAATCAGAGGCCCAGCTTTTGGATAACTGAGCAGTGTCCTCCTTCTGGAGACGTGGGAACTGGCAAGCTGAGTGCACAAGTGCCTTTTTTCAGAGCCACAGTGATGGGGGAATTGGGTTTTTAATCTTGTCACTGGCCTCATTCTTTGAAAAAGTGAAAGTCGCTCAGTCGTGTCCGACTCTTTGTGACCCTATGTAGTGTAGCCCGCCAGACTCTTCTGTCCATGGAATTCTCCAGGCCAGAATACTGGAGTGGGTAGCTGTTCCCTTCTCCAGGGGATCTTCCCAACCCAGGTATCGAACCCAGGTAGCCCGCATGGCAGGCGGATTCTTCACCATCTGAGCCACCAGGGAAGCCTCCCTTTCCTCTTGGAAACGTGGTCTCAGAAGTTCCTACCCAGGCGTTGCTGGGTGTGGGGTGTCTAGAGCTCTTATTTGGGCAGGCTGACCTGAAACTGTTTTTTTGTTTAAAATAAGTCAGTATCTCATTTAATTATTTTTGGCTGCACCGGGTCTTCGTTGCTGCACAGAGGTTTTCTCTAGTTGCAGCCAGCAGTGGCTGCTCTTTGTTGTGATGCATGGGCTTCTCTAGTTGTGGCTTAAGGGCTGTAGGACTTGGACTCAGTAACTCTGGCTCACCAGCTTAGTTGCCCTTTGGCTGGCATGTGAGATCTTAGTTCCCAAATCAGGTATCGAACCCGTGTCCACTGTAATGGCAGGCAGATTCTTAACCACTGGACCACCAGGGAAGTCCCTTAAAATCAGTCATTATCTTATGTGAAAGAATTTTCATGCAAAAGCTGCTTTTACAGTGTGGCCTAAAGGGTGGTGTTCTGTGTGACAAACCTAGCAAATCCCCCACAAACCTCCAGTTTGTGAAACACCGGATGTCATGCTTCGGGCAGCCATGTGCCCTGCGCTCTCCAGGATAATTTCAATTTAAAATACTCTAGCCCCTTGTCAAACCATGCAGACCAATTTGGGTTTGAAGAATCCGCTCTCATAGTTAACCCCACTCTGCGCTGAGAAGCCGCGGGAAGATAAAGTGGTGCTCAGGAGAAGGACGTGCTCGCAGCCCTCCCTCCTTCCCTCCCAGCTCTCCTTTCTTTTATGGTTTGTAGTTATAACCAAGATTTATGCCTGTTGCTCCACAAATCTTCTCCCTGCCATCATGAGTTTGTCTGCGCAGTCTAGAGATGGGCCGACGCTGAGTGATGCTCGAGGTAAATCTGCAAGGGGCGCTCCCTGACACTGAGTCAGCCAGGAGCCGACTCCTGGCCCCCATGGACGGGGCGTCCTGACAGATAGCCCCATCGGGAAGAAGACGTGCTGCCACTTTTGTGACCTCTTGCCTTTGGTGACCTTGGTGGCACTGTTCTCCTGCTTGTGTTCACAGAGTCTGCAGGTGCCGAGAGGCCTTTCTCTGTGTCCACTCTGGTCCAGTCCGGCCACAGCAGAGCATCTGTACAGGCAGAGCTGCCTTTTCCAGCTTGGAGGGGAGGAGCTGCTGATAGAATCCAGCACACAGGTTAATGAGCATACATGTGTGAGTGCCCAGTCACTAAGTCATGTCTGACTCTTTGCAACCCCATGGACTGTGGCCTTCTAGGCTCCTCTGTCCATTGGATTCTCTAGACAAGAATACTGGAGTAGGTTGCCATTTCCTTCTCCGTAGGATCTTCCCAACCCAGGGGTCAAACCTGCCTTTCCCGCACTTGTAGATGGATTCTTTACCACTGGGCCACCTGGGAGGCCCTGATCATACGTAGACATGGTTTAGCTTTTCCATTTTTAGCTGAAAATGGGTTTACTAGACATCTTTTTCCCCCTTTGCTCATACTTTCTATTTGCTGTATCCTTTTGTGTGTACCTTTGACTCATTTCAAATCTCTTGTGAAATGAAGTGGCGGCACCAGTAAATACATATTTTAAGAAAAGTGTCAAGAGCTTGCATTAGACACCGACTAACTGTCATGGGGCTGGGAAGCTATGCACCAGGCCTGGGCCCTCTAGCCCATCGCTGCCTGGTTACCCCCACACCCACGCCCCTTCTGCAGACCAGGAGGGAACCAGCTTGTCTTCAACCTGTGTGCCAGTTGATTTTTTAACGAATTAGGCCATTTTGTTAAATATCCTGTGAACAGGTGAAGTATAATGTGAACAGAAGGATCAACAAGTATGGTGTGTTTTGTAAATATAGATGTAAAAAGAGGATTCTGTGAAAACTAAGCTGAATGTTTTGTTAAATGCAAATTGCTAAAAAGGTTACTGTCCTTTTAGGTGTGAGTGGGGAAGATCCTAAAAATCTAGACGCATTCTGTACTTAAGTTTGCTTTGCTAATGTCTTTTAAAGGCTTGCTTTGCTGTAGAAGTTGTGAAGAGTGTGTTACGGGTGAAGTTTATGCAAGAAAGACGTCTGGGAACTTCAGTCTGTGGGCCCACACTCAAAGAAAAGCTCTTGGCTTCACATCAAAAAATTAGCAAATGACTGTACATTTGTTTATAGGTTTTAAGTTCATGTGAAATGTTGAAGGTATGTAGATAGACTCCATTTTTAACAATTCCCTGCTTTAACTGATTTTTCGATTAACTAACCCATTACTAGCTCTGATCACCGAGGCCAGAAGGCTGCTCTGTGATGTGCTGGCCTCTGTGCTGGTGTCTTTGTTTTCATTATCTTGTTTCATCGTAACAAACTGGTGAAGATCCCTCTTCCTCCAGCCCAGGTTCCCATAGCTAGTCAGCAGCAGGACTGGGGTATAAACCCCAAGGTCTTGAGCAGGCTGGGGGAGCAGGCGGGCAGTGTGCCCACCTCGCGAGGCACAGAGGTGTGGGAGACTTTGGCTTTAGGCTTTTTCAGGCTTTATTTTTTAGGCTTTGGCTTGTTCAGGTGCTGCCTGGTGAGTCTCTGCTTCTCTGAAGCTGCTGCCTTCATGCACTGTCGTTGGTTGGAGTCTTTTGTGCGCACCTTAGCTGTTGAAAAGGCACCTATTAATTTATCACAGGTGATGTGGGCCTCCTTGTGCTTGGAGGAGGCGTCTGCACCCATGTACCTCACTAATGACGGGTTGCGGGATGGAGGCGAGATAATAGGATCTTTTCATCTTCTGTCTGTCGAGCAAGGTGCTGTGTCCCTGGTAGCTCCTAGGGGGCAGCAGCTGCTTGTTGTTCCCTCTCCTGCTGGCCGAGGGGAGGGTCCACAACTGAGTGCTTTGCTTTCCACGCCGTAGAAGTCAAGAAACTACAGACTTTGGGATCTTCCTCTCTGGCTTTCCCTGCCCCTCAGGTAAATCCTTTATCTGTGTCTCCATCAACTGTCACAAGTCCTTCACTGTCAGAGTTAAGACAGCAAAGGTCACTTGCTTTGAAGATGAGAGACTAGAGACGTCTTCAGGAGAGTGAAATCTTTCTGTCCCATCTTACTTGTTGCCGTTGATAACCGGCTCCAGTGCTGTTTGGATGTTTTGAAACTCCCCCCATGAACGTGGGTCTTTATTCTGTCGGGAGCACTGCTCTCATGTGGTTGATTATCTCTTCTGCCTGTCAGCACATCCCTTCACTTCCCCCAGCCCCCACCCCCACCCCAAGCCGGGCTGACAGAGGTTTCTCTTCCATTCTCAATGACTCATTGCATAAGTACATTAAAGAGGAAACTTCGGATTTGTCAATCCTTTTAGACTTGGGGGCCCACGATCCATATGGCCAACTTGTGCCTTGTTGAAGTGAGTGACTGACTCCCCCATGCAGAAGCCCCAGCTCTCAGATCTTCTTCCAGCTGTGTGGCTGAAGCAAGTGACGGAAGGGGAAGGTTAGGTTGCAGTCAAAACCGGATGGTTGCAGTATACACGGAGAAGCAAATTGGCCGCGCCAGTTCAGCCCTGTGAGGTTTATTTAGGATTAGCTAAGAATTCTCAGTCCTGAGTCCACTGTGGGAGGAGCAGGTGACCGCCCACTCCCGGGCTCTGCCTTCTTGCGGGCGTTCATCCGAGGAATCTGAGGACCCTGGCGCGCTGGGGACCAATGGGAGCTTCCTTGCTGGCTACGAGTGGCTTTCCTCAGAGACACAGCAGGCCTCCTAACCTCACCTCTCCAGCTCACTCTCTGTTCTCTCTGAAAAATGGCAGTTAATAGAATCTGCTAATGAGCAGAAGAAGTAACTAGAAATAGTGGCAGATCATTCAACAGTGGAATGGTTTATAACTTCTGTTTATCAAATGATTATTAGTATCATTATTGTTATTTCTGTTGGATTTTCGAGGAATTCAGCCTGGGCTCCAGAGCCCCATCTAGAAGACACTTTATTTCTTCCTTTCTCATGTCTAGAAATAACTTTATTCCAGTGAAATCCAGGTCTGTGGTTCCCCCGCCCAGCCCCTCCCAGCTGTATTTCTCCTCTGCCTTTCCGCTCAGCTTCCATTACTCAGCGGGCTGCGGCAGGTGGGGTATCCCCGGCTGACCAGACTGGCAGAGCTAATGCCGGCTGGAGGCACGCTGCAGTGTTTGTTTTCGCAGTTCCTGGATTTGGTTTAATGTACAATTGATTTTTTTAATGTATTTAATCATTTTTTTCTTACCTCATAAGGATTAACCTGCACAAACCTCATTTTATCCTAAGTGTGGCTTTGGGAGGAAGGGAGAAGAAAATTGAGTTTCTCCAGCTTATTTTATTCTTTCACTTTTTATTTTCTGAATGGCTTTTCCTGCCGAAGCAGCTCAGTAAAATACAATGTATTTTAGTGGCCATTACTTACTCATTACTAACTGGTCTCTCCTGCTTCCCTTTGTCTGTGGACTAAATACAGGGGGCCTAACGATAATTGGTAGCTCCGTCACAGACTCACCAATTATAGCTCAACAGGGAGAGCAGCCCAGTGATGGTTTGTGGTTGGCACTGGCTGCCCACCTAGCACTCTTGAGTTCTCGTTCTGCATCTGTCCCGAGTCGGGCTCGACTTGGATGGGTCCTCTCCTAATTTCTTACCTTGGCTTCCCTAATTTCATCCCACAGTCTTCCCAATTTACACATTTCAACCTCATCTCATCCCTGCGTGTGGTTTTCACGTCCATGTTATTCTTTCTTAGTTCCTGCCCCTTTGTCATGTCTATAAAGTATCACTGTGGAGAGATTCCGTTTCTGTTTTCTGTGTGGTTCCCTGATGTCTAGGATGGTTAGGTGGTAAGCTGCAGATAAAAGATTATCTCGAAACCGGTGGTTTTCTGTACAGTTTCGTCTGCTGAGTCCAAGTGAAGGCACGTCTTTGTGGTGCCCAGTTTAGCCCTCTTTGAGCATTTATCTGGTTTGTATTCCAGCTTATCCACTTGGCTCTGGCACAGGACGGGGAAAAGTTGAGTCTCACTGTTAGGCTGCCAAGCTCTTGTGTCAGGCTGCTTGGTGCTGAAGTAGCAGAGGAGCCCCTGTGATGCATGGCCGTATTTCCAAGCAGAAGACAGTGTTTGTTTGTTTGTTTCTTGGAGGTTTGACACCTAGGCCCCTTGCTGAACCCTGCCTGTCTGGGGTGGGCATATATCCTTACCCCTCAGCTCCCAGCAGAAGTAGGCACTGCACACACGTTTGTGGAGTGTGTGTGTGTGTCCTCACTTACGTAGGTGGTGGTGATGAGCCACGGGGCTGGGGTGCACAGTTGCTGCCTGCCGGGACTCGGGGGTGCAGCGTGGCCACCAGCACACATACACAGATGTTTAGTGTACCACCACCATGCAGGCAACATAAAGAGGGCATTTTATGAAAGGGATCATCAGAGGAAACATTATAGCTGAGACCTTTATAGCCTTTCCATTATTATGGTTTAAATCTTGACAGTCTTTATTCGCAGTGACACTGGGACCAGCAGAGACAGTGCTCACTCCCACCTCCCCGTGTGCACTCCCCACATCCTGCTCTGAAGCAGTGATAGGCATCGTTAAGTGTGCAGGCAGCAGCGCTGCTTTGTAGTTTGTCTAGAAACAGCTCCTTTTGACTCAGAAGTTGGAAACCAGATGACTCACCATTCTATTTGTTTTATTGCAACTGTCATTTCATAAAATGCCCTGAAACCTTTAAATGCCAAAGTAAGGTCTTTGTCTTCCTTTTCTATTTTGTTACCTCTCCTGTTATCTCTGATCTTTTCTTTCATGTCTCTCTTTTCTGCTTCCCTTTCATGATTATTTTCCCTTTCATTTCTCTCTCTTTCTCCCTCTTTCTCTCCTGAACCATCCCCCCGCCCCCAGCTCCACCGCCTTTGTAGTTGAAGTGGTCTCTGTTAACATCATGACTTCTCTTCAGGTTTACTGATTTAGAGTCTCCACCCCCCTAGTTTATGTGTGTGGTTTAGAAATGGAAACATACGTTGAAGTTTATAAAGCACTTGGCCTCAGCTCTTGAAGCTAAGTGCCACGTCAAATCATAACAGTAGCTCACTTTTTGTGATCCTGCCTTTTGCAAACTTGTGGGTCTCCCCCACAGGGCCATTTCCTCCCTTGAGTGGGTACCAGGCTCAGAGTGTGACTGAGATCTCCAGGCTTTCCTAGGACAGCCGGTAGGGTTCCTATATCAGGATATTGATTGCAGGGAGAGGGGCCTTGATCTGATTAACCATTTTCTCTCCTGAGATGGTATTTACCTGGAATTCCTGAAGTAGAGAGCATCTGCTCATTCTCATGGCTGAGGTGGGGTGTCAGGATCTAAATTTTTAAGGACTTGAGCTCTCCAACCAGGACTTGGATCTTTCTCCCGGCAGTTTCTCACATTGTGGCACTTGATTGAGTCACCTGATGGATGACAGGAGCGTCACTGGGTGTTCAACACCTGGCCAGGGAAACAGGGACCCTCCATGGATCTACCCAAAGGAAGGCAGACAGATTGTGGAATTTTAATGAAGGGGGGTGGGTCCCAGATGTTCATCTGCTTTGGAGCATAACTGAATCCCAGCATTTACTTCAGGAATGTTTGTGGGAATCCTGCACTGGTGTCAGTGGTTATATTCCACATTTATCAAACTCATAAATCCTACCAAACTAATTTTAAAAGTTTAATTTGCACTGTGGGTGGATTCTTTACCAACTGAGCTATCAGGGAAGCCCAGTTTTAAAAGTAGCTAATTATAATGAAAAAGAACAACAACTTCAAATGCACAGGAACCTCTCTTAAATGTTCCTTGTTTTTCTTTCTTCTTCTTCTTCTTTTAATGCCTTTGGTCTGTTTTGGCCTTCAAAGTGAGCCGTCCTCTGAATTCTGTTGTGAGAAAACTTTCCTACATATCTCCAAGGAAGGAGAATATTTTCCATGCTGTGAATGGGGGAAGATATGGTATTGTTACAGTATTTAATAGATTGATGGCTGTGAGCTTCAAGCATGAATTCTGCCTGTCTGCTGGGCAGCACTCAACATAGAATGCTGTGTTTTAACCCACTTGGCTCAATGTCTGTTTCTGACACAACTGCTTTTCATGCTGCTGGAAAACAGAAAACCACAGGCTGTTAACTCAATACTCTTCCCTTCTGGGGCTAGGGTGGGAGCAGGGCGGGGGCACGAGGGGGTTCAAATCAAGTTACTCCCCAGTGGATAGACACATTCCCTCCTTCCAGCTGACAGTTTGGACAAGGATTCTAGAGTTCCTGGCCACTTGAATTAAACCTCAGTGAGGGGTGCCCTGTGGCCCGCTTCTGACCTGGGCATTTACTCCTTGGACTGGGAGCAGCCTGCCAGGTGTCTCTTCCAGGCTCCCTCTGGATTCCCTACCTACTGCTGTCTTCTCCCTTCCTGGGCAGAGCCCTTTTGAGAGGAGCAGAAGGATCATTTAGTGCTCGTGGCCTGCTCATTCCTTGGCTTCTCTGCTGAGCTGTCCAGCAGGGGTGCCAATTCTTCCATTTAGCTGACTATTATATAGCCCTTAAAAGGGAAGGGTTTATTTTAGCTGGCTGCTATATTGATTGCTATAGGGACGTTTCTATTTTCACTGGCTGCTATATTGACTGGGAAAAGGAAAGGGGCCGTATTGCCGGGAGCTGTCATATTGACTGTTACAGAAAAGATCTGTATTTAAGCAGTACCAGTGCACTGGGATCTCCCAGGCAGGATATTAATGCTAATTCATCCGCTCACCCCCTGCTGTGAGTGTTATTTGTTTAAATCTGTAGATTCCCACAGCGCGTTTATATCCTCACTAGAGTGAGCTTCGCTCCCTGTAATTATTTAACATTATATGCTGATATAAATTGTAACAGTTAAAGAATGGTAATGAGTAGCCAAAAAAGAGAAGAAGAAGAAAAAAGAAAAGAAACAGAAAAAAAAGAAAATATAGTAAAAACCTATATAATGTGTACATGTTATTTTTGTTGTATGCGTGCATGTGTGTGTGTGTGTGTATGACATTCGAAATGGCAGAGTCAGATTCTAAGGCAGCAGTGAGCTACGTCTGCCATCCTTTCTCCCATTCCAGGGTGATTTGTCCAATGTTGCTGCATCCACATATTGTGTATCTGTGTCCATACACATGTGCACACGTGCTCACGTCACCCACCAGAAAGAGACTGTACTGACGTGTGCTCATACCATCTACGTGTGTGTTCATGCAGCAGCAAGAAATTTCTCCATTAGCACCTCAGCTTCCTGATGACTAGCTGATGTTTCCTTGAGCTTCCATGTCGGTGCAGGAGCTCCGGGCTCGAGACCCATACCCTGGGGCGCGCTCAGTTGGAATTGAACTCATAGGCCATTGGGTGTCACTGTCGCTCTATTGTCTATCGTCGAAAGAGGGCTGTTAGGCTGGGGAAACTGGATTTCAAAAGAAAGTTGTTTTTTTGCCCAAGTGGAGGGTTGTTTGTTTGTTTGAGATGTTTTGCATTTTGAGACCCACACCTCCCTTCCCTTGCCTCTTTAAAAATAACTGTTTTGTTGGCTGTTTCCACCATGGTAAGCTGGGCATTTTGATTTTGTTCTTGAAAATTGTGTGCTATGTTTGAATATCACCTGGAGTACCCCAGAGGAGGACTTCCATGAGCAGAAAAGTTCCACGTTTAAAAGAAACCAAGAGGCAGCTCCACAGCATTCTGGAAACCCACTTAATGAGGAGTGAGGCCCTGGGCAAGAGGGAGGACGGGAAGGGAAGTCTCCTTGCCCATCCTAAATGTGCCCTGCACCTGCAGTTCCCCGGCGGCCCGTGCTGGCTGCGTGGAGGTGGGAAGATGATGGTGAGTGAGGCGGTGGTGAGGCGCAGGCGCGTCTTCCAGCCGGCTGCTCCCGCAGCGTGGAGCCGTGCCAGGCTTCACCACAATTCATACTGTGTCAGTTTAATAAATGCACTACTTAAATTATGAAATTACAAAAGAAAAAAGAGAATGCACTTATTCAGACTCTTAATACATTAAAAATAAGGCATTAAAACTCTGACTTTTTTTTTTCCTTCCAGAATCAATAATGAACAGGAAGGGTTGTAGACATTAACAGTCACGGACATTCAAACTCTTATACATAAATTATCTTAGAAAAATGCACATAAGACTTGAATAATGTAAATACATTAATGCATTTAATAATTTAAACATTAAAGCTCAAGCAGGAATTTGAGGCAGAGGCTGTTCTGAGGTAAGGGATTGGTCCTGGAGCGAGTGTGTCCTAGGATCGATGGGTGATTTCCCCTTGAGACACCCTGGAAAGAGAGTGCCTGGCTGGCTGGTGTGAGCTCCCGTGCCAAGAATCCCTGGACATTCCTGAACTCTGCTACCTGCCAGCCCCTTATTTTTGCATATTCTGACCTTCGTCCTTGATTCGGCGTTCTCT
Organism: Cervus canadensis; assembly: GCF_019320065.1. Classification (NCBI taxonomy): domain Eukaryota; kingdom Metazoa; phylum Chordata; class Mammalia; order Artiodactyla; family Cervidae; genus Cervus; species Cervus canadensis. Next base: position 36,498,524 of record NC_057398.1, read on the forward strand.
GTAGTCCTGTACTTCTAATTGTTTATTAGAAAATTAAATGCTACCACTTCAAAGAACAGTGAACTTTGAGAAGGTCTTGGTTGGAAAACCAAACTAAATTAAAAAAATCCTTCACCAGCAGGCTCTGACTGCCTGTGATTCAGAAACACGGAAGTGGTTGGCTCCTCACAGCCAGTCGTGCTCTCAGCCTGGAGCTCCTCTCCAGCACTGAGGGCTCTGGATCCAGGCTGCGAAGTGATCGGAGACGGACCTAGTGGGAAAGCAGAGATGATGGAGTATGTTAACCTGTGGGTGCTGGGCATCACGGTGGCAGGTTGCCATGCCAGGAAGCAAGACAGGTGCCATGGAGTCAGACTCCAAGGGCAGGGGTCGTGCCTCGCTTTAATCTGAGGGTTTAACCATTGGATGGACTGATGTTACTGTTTTTCCCCCCTTGCTTACAAAATCGTGTTTGCAATGGCAGAATGTCACTGGAACACTAGAGCCCCCTTTTCTGGCAGAGTGCAGAAATGGTTGAATTCGTTTTTGACACCTACCCTATAATGTGCTCTGGCAAGAACGAAGCGGCTAGGACAGCGTGACTAGGTTTCATTGGTCAGCCCCAACGCTGTTCTCCAGTAGTTTCTTAGCTTCATTTTATAGCCCAGATCATGTGTGAGAAACTAGGAAAACCTCAGACCCTATGTTACTAGGTACATAGTCCAAGACCTTTCACCCTACCAGTAGGAGTTGTGTTAAGTACGTGCACACTCAGTCGTGTCCAACTCTTTGCGACCCCATGGACTGTAGCCTGCCAGGCTCCTCTGTCCATGGAATTTTCCAGGTTAAGAATACTGGAGTAGGTTGCCATTTCCTCCTTCAGGGGATTTTCCTGACCCAGGGGTCGAACCCAAGTCTCTTGCTTCTCCTGCCTTGGCAAGCCGATTCTTTACCACTGCACCATTGATGCCACTTTTAGGAGAGAGATGTTTGGTCGGTAAAGCAAATGTTGCCCCACTGGGTTTGTTGGGGGCCCAGGGGACCCTTGAGACATCAGGGTATCAGGTGGTAGAGACTGAACCAAACCTGTTTTTATTATTGCCAAATGCATTGGCATCTTCTCAGATCTGGCTCTCAAATCTCCTAGCTGCAACTTTACATGGGGTTGCCTTGATTTGACTGAGGCCTGGTCTGTTCTGGTATCTTGGCTTTTGTTTGCTACTATTTCCCGTCTTTGTTGCAGCCAAGGGCAGCCTGCTTTCCAGCGAGCATGGTTATGAGCCAGCTTTTAGCCACTTTCAGGAGAGCAGCTCTAGACTGTCCTGGCACGTGCAGCAGCTACAAACAGTGTGGGGTCGTGCTGCCCAGAGCAGCCAGAAGGAGAGCCAGTTCTTTAAATACTACTCACTGGGTAGTGTCTCCTCCTTAGAGAGGAGTAGTATCAAGGATCCGCGAGGAGCGCCTGGGAACTTGAGGTCGGTACATCGTCCTTGGAATGTGTTCAAATTCTTCTCCAGACCTTGTGTGCAGTATCCTGAACGTCACGCCCCTTCTCCACCTGTTTAGCTTTAAAGAGGCACGGGTTTTCTTACCAGTCTTATTTCAGCTTTGGGATGCATGTCAATTCCAGGCCTGTTGTGTTGTGTTCTTTTCCAGAGTTTTCCAAGCCCAGGCTGTTTTCTCTGTTGCTTGTCCAGCCTTGAACAATGGCAGCTGCCTGCACCCCGTGCTCTTCATCCCGGCAGAGGGAAGAGGGTGAAACCAGGGGAGCACTCTAGCTAGGAAACTCTCATTCTCTTTGGATTTTGTTGGTCACACCCAGGAAAGCTTCCTTCTCTTCCCTTCCATTCCATGAGATGTTTTATGGTCTTCACTGCAGAATAGGCTTGTGCCCGATTGGGATCGTCCATGGAGGCGGGATGCAGGGGTTGGTGGGGGCAACTTCACGTTCCCTTTGGGGTGCAGGGTGCTGGTGGCCATCATGCAGAGAGAGCAGAGAGCGCCGATCAGGGGTCAGGTCACCCCTGTGATATATCCCTTATGCAGATTTCCTTTTGAAGAGAGAGGAGTCAGGTTCATTAATTAAAGGAGCCTGGCTCGAGCGCCCTGTAATTATAGGTGCTAGAAATCTGAATTTTAAAAGGTCTGTGCAGCTGCATTTTGAAAAATGTAGGGAGGCACCGAGAAGTACAGGTTGTGGGCAAGAATGTGGCTGAACCAGATTTGGGAGGTTCAGGTTTTGGCAGAATTCCCCTTCAAATTCATATTTATTCTTCCTATCTTTCTTTTTTTTTTTAATGGGAAGCTGAAGCTCTGATTTTTTTTTTTAAATGAAGGTTACACCCTGTGACAGAGAGACTGGTCTTATCAGAGCATGGAAAGCAGAAAGGAGTTGCCATAAACTAGAAGGTGCTTTGTTTTGAAGGAAGCAGGGGATATCTTTGGGCTCTAGGGGTGCCGTCTTTGAAAAAGTTATTTCTTCTTGAAGTGAGTGAGGGGAACAAGGAGCAGAAGGTTAATTTAGATGCAATCTAGGGAGATAAAGTCCTGGGCATGTATGGGACTCCGGAATCTTAGCACCCGTTTCTCTTCCCCAGAACAGTATCTCCTCCTGTCGTAAATCCGCTTTCGGTAATGAACCCAGAGGTACAGACAGAAAATGGTAGACCTTTATGGGAAGTCCTGACCGGTCCCTTCTGTTTCGCATTTCCTCAGTTGTCGGTATCTTGATCATTTGCTTTGGGTGCTTTCTGTCTCTCCCTTTTCTTTTCTCTTTTCCTATTTGATTTATAAGGTCTCATTTTACTTCTTGTCGAAAACCTTTATTTTGGTCTGTGACTATTTGCGTCTCTGTTAAATTAACCATGGCTCATTTGGGATGTGAACGGAAGTTTCCCAGGTGACTCAGTGGTAAAGAATCTGCCTGCAGTGCAGGACGCGGGTTCAATTCCTGGGTCGGGAAGATCCCTTGGAGGAAGAAATGGTAATCCACTCCAGTGTTCTTGCCTGGAGAATCCCACGGACAGAGGAGCCTGGTGGGCTGCAGTCCATGGTGGTTGCAAAGAGTCGGTTGTGATGGAAGTGACTGAGGACGCAGACACACATGCACTTGGGCTGCGGGTGGGAGTGGAGAGAGTTAAGCTGAGTAGGGGTTCCCTCTTTGCCTCCCCCAGGAAGGAAAGAAGGGACTCATGGTGAGTGGGGGCTCGCTAGAGACTTGGGTGCCCAAATACTTGGTCGGAAGCAAACCTGCAGCTGCCACCAGCCTCCTTTCTCCCTGTTGGCTTTGTCTCCTTGGAGGGTATTGCAGGCATCCTCCCCATTTCACAGCTTGAGCCCTCTGCCCCTCCTCAGGGGTTTGCAAGGGGCTGAAAAAAATTACTTTGTACGATATATATATTTGAAAGATACTCCTCTGTAGTCTTTTCTTCCATTCTTGCATGTGTGTATGTTGGGAAATCTACTGCTTGTGAACCCATAAACTGTGGAGTAGAACAGAAGTCTCAAAGACTGTCACTTGGTGCATTTACAATATGCAAATTGCAATTCCAATTAGATTGAAACCTCTATTTAGCAGAGTGGTTTTGTGAAATAAATAACTTTTGAAGAAGGCCTACTATATATAATAAATACATATTTTTCCCTTCAGTTGCCGGCACGGAGCTTCCTGCCTTCCACACATCGGCCTGAAACGCTGATTCAGAGGCAGGCGGCATCCGTGGGCCCTCCCAGAAGAAGAGTCTCTCCTTCGCTTTCCTGGCACTGGGATTTCATCCTTGATTTACAGTGTGCAGCTTGTTAGCGCCAGCGGACGGGAGCTGGTGTGAAGGTCATTGTGTCCGTTCTGTCCTCTCAGAGAGAGAGTGAGGGGGTGTGTTTCGCCCCGTGCACTTGCGGTGGTGGTGTTGGGCTTCATGGCCCCCTCTTCTGTCCCAATTGAGTGACTCAAAACCCTGGCCTCTTGTCTTTTTCACCCTCTGTACCGCCCATCATTCAACAGGGGGTTTTGAAGGCCTGATTCAGAATTTCAGGACGAGTACTGCACCACCCAGCAGAGTGCCTCCCCCCTCCCCCCCCCGCACGGTTCTCCCCTTCTCAGTCCAGCCGTGACAAACTGACAGATAATTAACAGATTGGGTCCTCCTATCAGGCGAGTCCGGGGCTGGAAGCAGCTTTTGCTTTATACACAGGTCCTTCAGCTGCCCTGTGGATGTGGGTGGTGATGCTCTGAGTGGTCCTGGCAGAGAGGGCAGTGAGTGCTGTGGGAAAAGCAAACAGAATGCTCTTTGGGGGAGAGAGTGCTTAAAAGGGAGTGAGGGGCAGGCAGGTGCCCAGCTTGAAAGCACCTGGTGAAAATACCTGGGCTTGCAGGGTTGCGGTTCTGCACACCATCGCCGGTCTCAGGGAGCAGCGAGCTGGGTTATAATAGGATGCCTGATTACAAAGAACATTTTGAAGGCCACTTAGTCCCAGGTCAGCCTGTGCATTAAGTGCGCTAATCCTTTGCTGTAGCGCTGGACTGGAATCAAAATTGGAGCTACGAAGTCTGTTGTGTTTCAGCTCTGGCTTTAAATATTTCTGTACTGATGTGGCCCTGTGTGGCTTTTTCTCAGCTATCCAACTTTTCTTTCTCCAGTGGAAAGAGAAAATTCATCATGAGAATATTCTTGTCTACCTACCAGTGACTTTGAAAACTGCTTTTCTGCTTGTCATATGTGGTCTTCATGATTTGAAATATTAATGTGTAGATAAATATAGCAATTTGGAGGGGCTACACATAGGCTTGGGTCCTAGGGCCTGGCACATTGGAACAGAAAGAAATACCTAATTGCATCAGAACCACTCTTAAGTTCATGTATGTGGAGCCCATCAAGCTGAAAGCATGCAGACAGCATCTGCTGTTATCAAATCACTCGTTGAGTCCAGCTAATTAAAATAGAGCTTCATTTTTCTGAACCATTGTTTGGCAGGAATTCGAAACGGGTCTAACCCAATTTCTGTGTGTTTATGAGCCTTTATTATATCAGAGGTACTTTTCTGTAAATGTACAGGGCAGCGTTAAATGAATTGATCCACGCAGTATCACTGTAGACGCACTGTGGACTTGCTAATGATTTCCCTTCCAGCTTTCTGGTTTCCAGACATACTCCTTAAAGCTTTATGTTCTGTTTTTCTATCCTCTGCTCTTTGTCCTCTGATTTTTTTTTTTAAGTCAAAAAAATTTAACGTTTTCTTTGAAAACAGGAAATACTTTTTATTTGTTCCCTAATGAAGTTTCTCTCTGTGTTTCTTCCTCTCTTCCTGTTTTTGCTCCTCTTTTAGGATTTGCCTTTCTTTATGTCTTGCTGCTTTCTGTTCCCTTCTTGCCCCTTATTTTTCTCTCTTCTTATCTCTCTTTCCTTTTACATTTTCCTCGGTGCCTCTCCTCTGACCTTCTCGTTTCTCCTTTCGCTCTTCAGTTCTGCCTTCTCCAGTTTTGCCAGTAAAAGGTTCTTATACCTTTGTCTTTACATGCAAATACAGATTAGGGCAGAAAGCGGCTGCCTATGGGGGTGAAGACATCTGGCCTTTGGGAGATGATGTCAGCCTGTTTTGCCTCTCTGAATTTGCTTGTATACTTTATTTTATGTTTTTAAAAGATTTTTTTCAAACCACATCTACTCCACTTTATAGTCTAATAATCTTACTTTGAAGATCAAAAGTCTTACATAAATGCTAACTAATTATTCCTTATAACACTTTGGTGAGTCCCTAAGCAGTTACAGTTCCATTTTACAGATGAGGAAGGAGAAACAGGAAAGGTAAGTAACTCTCTGAAAGTTACTGAAGAAGTTAGTGACCAAGTTAGAAGTAAGGCCGGATCGCCTTTGGCTTTAATTCTTGATTACCACCTCCTGGGAGGTTCCATTTCCCCCCATGAGGATGATGTATCTTTAAGATGAGGGTGAGAGAACACGGTGCCCTTGTCCCCTTTGCTTCATGTACGTTTAGCCTTCTGAAGTTTCATTTGAATTCTGTAGATGTTAAATGAATTTCTAGGTAATTCCTGGGAAAGAAGGATGCCAAACCACTTATGGGCTAGTAAAAAACCCCGTCCATTACAGTCTTGAAGCAGAGCGCTCACTTTCTGTTTCCAGCAGCTTCCAGTAAGTGGGCCCACGTCATACGCACTGGCCCTGGTGATCATAGCATTGTAGGAAGCACTGCCATATTTGATTGAATTTAGCCATCCTGGAATGACGTCTGTATGAAGTCGTCTCTTGCATTACTGTGGCCTTTATTACTGCTAATGCATTCTGACATTACAGGTGTAGCCTTGGCTCTCCCAGAAAGGGCAAGGCTGCTCTTACCGGGCTTAAGAGCAGAATTCGTGAACCTGTTATATAGTGAAACGGGTGTTCACATTTAGTTAATAAGCAGAGTAAGGGAAATGCTTTTATAGAAAAGATAGCCAAGAGACAGAGGCCTCTCCTCCTTCCTCATCCAGCATTGTCTCAAAAAGTAGATCAGTTAGTATTATTCTCCATCAGAAAACTAGGGTCAGTGGATAGAAGGTTCAGGAAAGTAGATTTCAGCTCAGCTTCAAGAAGGACTCCTGGAAAGGAATTGACAGTCTTTTAAGAGAGTGAGTTCTCCGTTCATTATAAGCATTCTAGTGGAGGCTTGCTAGTCATGTGTCAAGGTTGTTGAAGAGGGAAGTCCTAGGTCATGTATGGGACCAGATGGCTGTCCTTGTCTTAGGTTGTAACTGCAAAAACCACATCTTTGCTTGTTGTTCTTGGTTTTTTAAGTGCCTGGTATTCTGTGTAGACCCAGTGAAGGTTAGTAACTTGTTTTTCAGTCGCTGAGTTGTGTCCAGCTCTTTGCGAACCCCACGGACTGTGGCACGCCAGGCTTCCCTGTCCTTCACCATCTCATGTCCATTGAGTCGATGACGCCATCCAGCCATCTCATCCTCTGTCGTCCCCTTCTCCTCCTGCCTCTGTCTTTCCCAGCATCGGGGTCTTTTCCAATGAGTCGGATCTTTGTATCAGGTTGCTAGAGTGTTGGAGCTTCAGCTTATTTAATCTTTGGCTTCCTGTTTCTTACTCTTACTTGAATAAAAACTGTTTTTTGTTCAGTTCAGGAAAACTACCCTTTCTGCCACCCTCCTGGAATAAGTCATTCTGGGTAGCCACGCTGTTTAGATGGCCATTGAGAGCCATATGAAAACAAAACACGTAAAACTTTTAACTGGGAATTAAATAAAATGGGTTATATGCTTTCTCTTGCTGTATAAGGTAGAGTATCTAAGACTATAATTTAATCCTGATGACTCAGTATCATCATTTTAGATGTAAATGTTTATATTGTATTTTAAGTGTAGCTGTTTTCCAAACCTGTTGAAATACAGATCTGTTGTGTATTTGCTCCTCCTCTGAATGACTCCACCTATGCCAAATGACCCCGGACTGGTAACTTTTTGAGTTTTCTGTTTGCTTTTTATAGAGGAGTCTCTCCTGACATTTGTTGCTAGGCTCTTTTCACTATCTTGTCTTTGTTCTGTGAGTATATCTTGGCTGTCTGGCTTGATTCTCCTTTCTCATTTGCAGTTTTTAATCTTCTGTGATTTGGACACCAGATAACTAAGCTTCTGTATGAAATAGATAGTAAGTAGTGTGAATAGAGCTTTGCTATGTGTAATGTATGTGGAATTTATTTCTTTTTTTGGCAGCAACAATGTCTTCTCCCCCTCTCTCCTTCCCCATCTTTGTGGCTTTCTCCTATTTCTGGCTGGATGAGATTGGAGAGCTGTGCTCCGGAATAGCTCCAGAATACCTCTGGGTCTGGTCCCTGACCCTCACCCATGTCCCTGGCCTATGTCCTATGTCCCTCACCAGTGTCTGCCTGATGGAATCAACTTGGAAATTATGAAATGATGTGGCTTAGAGGGTCCCGAAGGCCATCTGTTCAAGCCCTTCTTTTATAGAAATGAAGGAATCTAAGGCACAGAGCGGGGATGTGAGGGGCCGGGTTCAAGGACACATGCATGTCAGGGTTGGACTCCGTGCGCAGGTTTCCGGCCCACTTTCTGGCCTGCCTCTCTGCCACCTTCTGTTGCCAGCCATCTGAGCAGAATGGGTGTGAATGGGGAAATAGAGGGTTTGCATAAAGTAAGATCATGGAGGAAAGTACTTTGTTGGCTGTGGGCAGGTTGAGAATTAAAGTACATAAATCAAAAAAGGCTTCTGTTTGTTGCAGTGTTTGGCTGTGTTTGCACTCACCACTGATATTGATACTGTAGGAGAAGCTTTAATCCTTTCATTCAAATTTACAAGAAATGCTGTTTCCTTTCAGTTTAAAAAAAAAAGTCCAAGAGAGCATTTGATTTAAGGAACCAAAACTCTAGAAAATGTATCCGGGAGTCCTCGTCAATTTGGGGCATAATGAAATATAAAAAATACTCAATAAAAGCTCCTTTATTACTTTAACTGTTTAAATGTGGAGTTTTTAGCCATCAGGTTAATGTTTTGGTATCATTTTTTTATTTGATTGTGAGCACTTTTCCAGGTAGCGCTGCCACTCGAGCGCTAATCAGATTCCCACAAATGAATGGTGCTAGCTGCAGCCTGACATCACCGCGTTTTTGCTTCGACATTATTTTATTTGGTTTTCCTGTAAAAGTTAATAACTCTGTGTCCATGTGTTTAAACAGGCAAGAAGAGAGAAAGGACAGTGAACAGAAAACGATGAGCGACGTCTCAGGATGCTTTGGCCAAATTGAGGAGATGTAGGGATTTTTGTGATTTTAGTCTCTCACCCTAGCACAAGTTAGGTGTGGAGAATCAAGAAGATTGCACAGCAAGATGGTGATTCTTAATCCTTCCTCTCTGTTCCCCAGACAGAGTGGGAAGGACTTAGAAATGAGTTGCCATTGATATAGAGGAGGGGGAGGAGGGTGCTCAATAGAACTGATTCTTGTGATGGTGAGAACTGATTAAATCTTGCATTAATTGTAAGTAAAATACATGCTCATTTTAGATGACTGAGATTGCTAAGAGCGTTAGAGTAGGACAGGAGGACTTTCCTTTTTATCTTCCCGTTAGAGGTAGGAGACCCTCGTGGCCAAGATGGCTCTGGTGTCTGTCTATTAATAATAGGCCTCTGCTGAATCATTTATTTTTTTGCAGGTATGTTTGTTTGTTGCAAGCTGTCGTTGTTTATGGTGTTTAGTGAAAGGTTACTGAACAGTTCAGAGCCACGGTGATTACCATTTAATTCCTTCTGTGTGCTACAGATTTCTTTGCTGAGCTAAAAATTTCTAAATTGGTTTTGTCAGAGGAGGCAACTAGACTGATACCTCTCTCTCTCTCTCTTTCTTTTTAAAAAGTATTTATTTACTTCTCATTTTTGACCACACCATTCGGTACATGGGATCTTAGTTCCCTGACCAGGGATGGAATCCCTACCCCTTGCATTGGAAGGTGGAGTCTTAATCACTGGACAACCAGGGAAGTCTCTTGGACTGCTGTCTCTTGATTCAGATTCTCTTCCAGATTTGCATCTTGGTGCTAAAGACAGTCTGAAGGTACAGATCCGACCATGGACCATCAGTCCTGTGGACTTTATCTCAATGCCTCTGAAAGCTGTGTGAAATACGATGACTCATTCAATATCCATGTCAGGGGCGTGGCTTGTCTTGCTCTCTGCGCTACCCTCGTTGTGTGGACAAGTTACTCCTGAAGTCATATGGAGCCATGTGGCCCATGTTAGATACCCCTTCTTAGACAGTTGAACTGGCCGTCAACTTATTTCACACGGCTGTGAGGTACGTGTGCTGTCTCTCACCCCCGCTTGCTGCTGGAGCCAGTTCCCAGACTGTACCGTCTTGGCGGGTGGCTGTCCCTGGGCTCTCCCAGGGGCCGCTGTGCTTGTGAAGAGGGCAGCTTTCCCCTGAGAGGAGCTGATTCCACTTGACCATTTTTGTCATCTTACTGTAAATTTGAAGATTTTTGAGTGCCAGCTTTCTCTCTTATGCGTCATACTTTTGGAACTCTTCTAGTTTTTCCCTTAGGTCACAGAAGAATCTAAAATAATAGCAGGAAGAACCAGGATTTGGTGGTCTTAGTGTGTGTGCGTGCTCAGTCATGTCTGACCCCATGGACTGTAGCTCTCCAGTCTTCTCTATCCATGGGATTTCCCAGGCAGAGTACTGGAGTGGGTTGCTATTTCCTTCTTCAGAGGATCTTCTTGACCCAGGCATCGAACCCACGTCTCCTGCCTTGGCAGGCGGATTCTTTGCCGATGCACCACCTGAGAAGCCCCTGAATGAGCATGGCTGTGTTTCAGTAACATTCTATTCATTGACACTGAAATTCGAAGTTCATATGATTTTCACATGACTTCTTTTGATTTTTGTTTTTCTTAGCCATTTAGAATTGTAAAACTGTTCTTACAGACTTGTGATTGCCAAGATGTGGGGAAGGATGGACTGGGAGTTTGGGATTGTTGTTGTTCAGTCACTTAGTCATATCCAATTCTTTGCAGTCTCATGGATTGTAGCCCACCAGGCTCCTCTGTTCTTGGAATTCTCCAGGAGTGGGTGGCTATTCTTCAGAGGTTCTTCCCGACCCAGGGATTAAACCCCTGTCTCTTGCATTGGTGGGCTGATTCTTTACCACTGAGCCTTAATTGTTCACTTTTTTCTGCTTATTAGGGTATCTAAAGACAATTTTAAGGCTACCCACATGTCATTTCCAGTTCTTTTCTTGCTGTCTTTTCAGATTTGAGCTGTTTCTAAGCTGTGACTGCTTCTTTTTTGGTGTTCAAATCTTTATTTATTTTTGGCTGAGCTGAGTCTTTGTTGAGGTGCATGGGCTTCTCATTGTGGTAGCTTCTCTTGTGGAACACAGGCTCCAGAGCCTGCAGGCTTCAGGAGTTGTGGCATTTGGAGTCAGTACTTGTGGCTCACGGGCTTAGCTGTCCTTTGGCATGTGGGATCTTCCTGGACCAGAGATCAAACCCATATCCCCTGCATCAGCAGGCAGAATTCTTAACCACTGCACCACCAGGGAAGTCCTCAAATCTATTTTTTAACATTTAGAAATGTTAAAAAATGAAAAATTGTCTTTCTCCAGTTTCCTTGTAGGATGTCTGGTAGGAGTGCCATTTAGCGACTCCTCAAAGTTTCAGTTTTGTGCTGTGTGGAGGGTGATGCTCGACAGCATTTCCTGATCCAGAGCTCATCTTCCTGGAGTCCAGGGGCCCATCTTGTTGCTCTCAGAGCAGAAGGTGCTCAGCGATCATGCAGGGACCTCACCCTGTACCACCTGGTGGTCAGCGTCTCACCCCCAGTGATGGCTTGATGCTCAAAGGTGTCACTGTCCATGGTGCAACCTCTCTTCGCCCCCTTCCTGATCATCCCACTTCTCAGTAGCACATGACTGGAGAGAACTTCACACCAGGGTCCATCTGGCCCGATTTGAAAAGAGGTGGGAACTGGAGCTCTATCTGCTGAGTGCACAAAGGTGCTGGCGTTGAGAAGTAACCTTTGGAAAGCATCAGATGCCACTTGTGATGGGGAGAAAGGGACTAGAAAGTAGAGACAGTGGTGTCGTTAGGAAGGTCCCAGCACTGGGAGCCACATATTTTTAGTGTTGGAGTCACCAGCCACTGCCACAGAGTGAGCTCACAGTTCTCTTCAGGAGCATCTTGGACACTGAGTCATTACATTCCTTTGGAGTGATTCAACTCAACAGCTTGACACCTTCATTAATTTTACAACATGAAGCCTGGGTACTCTCTGCTTCCTCTTTAACAGGGGAATTAGAAGAATATGGAAAAAACAGCAAGGGAAAGCAGAAGAAGGAGCAGTCAAGAAGCTGCTGAAAGACACCATAGGAGGAAATTGAACTCTTTGCCTTTTCTTGGTATCTCCTGGGACCGAGCACCCAAAGCTTGCCACCCGTCGCTGGCACACATAAGCCTTTTTCACTCTGTTCCTGGCACCCCGGCCAATGCTCCGACTCGGAGCCAGCTCGTTTTGCCTTCTCTGCTGAGGTCACTGCTACCGTGATCCGTGTATAATGGCATTTTCCTCCTCTTTTCAGTATGGAGGCTATTACGGTTTCCTCTCTAAACAAGACTTCAAACAGTTTGCTGCCAGTTGGATTTCAAAGCCAAGGAAAAGGCAAATGTCATCCTTTTTTTCTCTCCTCTTTGGGTAACTGCTTTGTTGGTTGCATCAAAAATTAGAGGGGCTGCTCTCTAAATTCAGGTGGGGATGCGTGGGGACAGGCATTTAAATTTGCTTTTCTTTCTCCCCAAGGAGAGAACCCTTTTCCTTCTCAACCTTTCCTGAGAAGGAACTTTGATCTCATCATCCCAGAAAACAAGGGTGTTCATCTCCCGCACAGCGAGCATGTGCAAGCCGCGCTTTCTGTGGCGTTGCCCGCCCTCTGCGCTGGCGGCTCCGCGTGGCAGCTCTGCAGCCGGAGCCCGAGTTCCCTCTGCGCGGCAGGTTGGCACCCAGAGTGCTCTCCAAGTCACCCTTGCGTCCCTAAAATCACTCTCACTGGACAAAAAATAGTGCCTGTTGCCTTTTCACTTCCACACACATTTCTGGAAGAACTAGTTTAATAAAACCACCAACATTCTGACAAGCAGGTCATGCAATATTTTTAACTAGGGCCGAGAAGAAAAATTTAAACACAGATATTTCATTCGAAGGGTAGTTATTGTGCATATGACATTGCCACCTTTCATAAAGGCTCTTACTGCATATATCAGTGTTTTTAAAGCGAGACTAAGGTCAGTAATGCGTGCTGTGGAATTCCCTAAATGCAGATTTACACAATAGGCCTCCACACACATTGTGTTCTATCATGTCAACTCACGTGCACTCCTACCAGAGATCTTTTATTTCTTTAATGTGAAAAACAAAAGAACAGAGTAAAGTAAAACAAAGGAAATTAGGGCCCACAACTTAATTAGTACAGGGTTGTAACCCAAGTCAACAATGGGAAGGACACAATGACAAAAAGCAGGAAATTCCAAGTTGAAAGAGAGACTCTTTCCTTTAACTCCTTGAGAGCCAGGGCGCTAGCAAGCGCACGGCTCACCCAGGTGCAGGAGGCTGGCTCAAGTACAACTCCCAGTCTTTTATTTTTGAACTTCCTGGCTTTTTGTTGACTTTACCCTCTCCTCTCCCCCCTACCCCCCATGTAAACGAAAGGTACCTTTGCATGTGCGTGTTAATTGTAGATAAAGGGGCGAAAAGTACCTCTCGATTTTGTAACCCTCAGAGAAGGAGAAAGAGGGGGGGAAATTTCCCTGTCACTGTCATCTGTTCATTTTTTAATGAGCAATTTTAAAAAATTGAAAATAAAAGAGGAAAATGAATAGGTGTTGAACCAGCCCGTGATATGTAAATGCCAACTAGTAATTACCTAAAACCTCAATTTTCATTCTGTTTCATCTTGCAAAACATTTCATTTTCCCGGAGTGAAAACACTTGGTCGGGGCTCGCACGAGGCAGCGGAGCGGCCGCCTCCTCCGGCCTGCGCGCCCGCCGGCCCCGGCTAGGGGGCACTTTGGCTCCGCGCTGTGGTGGCCTCGGCCACGGCCAGCTCAAGGTTATTCCCCTCTTGCCATTCCGGCGGCTCCGCTCCGCGCGGTCGTGGCACCCCTCCCCCCACTCGCACTCGTCTGGTTTCGGGGAGCCTCGTGCCTTCTTGTCCTTGCGGAGGATCATAGGATCGTATTGAATTTTGGCTGACCGAGCCTTCCTCTGCATATTAACTTTCCCCTCTTACCTGCCCACTAGACCCTCGGCCTCCCTGAGTTGCATTTCACACCCTAAGAGCACTTCCCTGCCAGGCTCCCTCTCTCCCTTGGCGATTTCAAACGCAGCAGTCTCTATTTTCCGTTTCATTGCGGCTGCTGCTGCTTTTTCCTCCTTTCGTTTTGGAGGCTGGGGGCGGCTCTTTTTGACTGCTGCTCTCGTACACATTCTCTCCTGCCACATTAGAAGGGTGATTGCGACATGTCTTTTTTGCATGCTTCTAGATTTACTCTGGTTTGGGAGCTGTATTTGTGCAGCATCTTGAGATGTGGTTGGGGGATACCCCTGTTTCCAGGCTGGTTGCCTTCCCCCCGCCCCAGCTTGTTCTCTGTTGAAAAAGAGAGTGTGGAGAAGTGAGAGCAGTGAGCCTGGTCAGGACCCTTAGCTGTAGGTCAGAGAGGCTTCTGGATGCAAAAAACCAGAATTATGTTGTCCTAGGACCCTGGATCTGAGAGCGCTCTGCCTGGAATCTCTCCTCTTTAGTGAGATATATGGCTTCATAATTAGCCCGTTGCATTTTTTCACGAGTGCTAGCATCAGCGTTCTACGATGTGTTCCTCTGATTAACAGCTGCTTTGCAACTATTTCCTTGTGCCACCGATGACCATATTTGTCAAGGAATTCCTGACAGAGTACTGATTTCTTACTAAAATGCAGTGTTTCCATTTGAAGAGGGTTCTCTCATTCTAGGCACTGCCCGGCTTTCCCAGTCACTTCTTGTAAAACCAAGTTGGCTTTGGTCTAACGCTTGTTAACAGGATTCGGGGTATCTATCTACTTTAGAGTATGCGCATAGGAGCCTTTCACAGGCAATTTAATCTCCTGAGCCGTGCATGTGTGGCGCTGCAGTGTTGGAATGGGGTTTCAAGCCCGCCTGTTGGTCATTTTCTCTTGCCCTCTAGTTGTGATCTCTCTGGGTGAAAAAGGACTTGGCTTTGGTTGTTAGTGTCATTAATTTTTGACTATTTTTAATATTTTAAAACGGCTAATGAATGCTTACATTTTTAGGAGATGTGCGTGTTGCACACAGGAGTGCAGACGTTGGTGACATTCCAAGTAAGTGTCACTGGAGACAACACATCAGGTTCACGTGTCAGGTGCAGAGTGCTCAGGCTCCCTCCAACCCCAGGTTCATTGTTAGGCAAGCTCTGTTCTCCCGTCCCCCTTGTGCAGAAAATACCGCCTGCGTTCTGAAGATGATAGTGTGCAGATCTTTTGTAGGAGAGTGGAAAGCATCTAGGAAGCATTGCTTCAGTGAGGACTGTCAGGAACCTCGCTGCTTCTCACCAGGGATTACTTACCCTACACAACGCATTTAACAGCACATAGTTCATTGTAGATAGCCCCTGAGTATACTGTATTCCATTGATTTATACAGTTACAAATCCTGGTCTCTCACACACAAATCTCTCTCAATTGGCCAATCATCTTGGATCCAAAGGTGTTTTTCAATCTGAAGTCCCCTCTTTTTCCCTGGGCTGCTGGCAGTCACTCCGGTGGACCCACTGCCAAGGCAAGAATTTGCTCCTCTTCGCACCCGGGTTTTATCTGTAGCTTTAAGTGATGAATAGAGTAAAATCATCATACTTTCCTAAAATTGCAGAGTCGATGGTGACAGGATGGTTTTGTTTTCGCTTTTTGAAGGAGGGAGGGTGAGACACAAAGCATCGGGTCACAGGAATGGGGTGATGAGAAACTTTGCTTCTGTTTCCTTCTGAGTTTGTCATCTTTATTTTTATGAGACCAGCTACTGATAATTTGCCTTGTGCTCATTAAGAATGCTCTGGGTGCAAGAGAAGGGGAAAGGAGGGCCAGTTCCGTGTCTCTAAGGGACTCAGCAGCAAGTGGTCTCCATGACGCCATTGGAGCTTTTCACCAGGATTCTCCCTGGCTTGCTGCACTCCTACACCGGGCGCAGTAACGTTCCCGCCTCCATTTTACATCTGTGACATTGAGGCGGAAGGTTTGGCCTGAATTTGTGTAATTTAGTTGGGCACAAATACAACCCATGAATAGTCACATTCATCTCCTAATTAGAAAATCAGACGATAATACAGGACAGGCTGCAGGCACCCCGTCATTTCATCCGACAAAAGGGTGTTGTGTCTGTCCAACCTCCGCCAAGGGAAGAGCCCTTGAGCTGCTCCGTGAAGTTAATGAAAAGTGTCCAACAATAGTTGAATGAAAGATGCAAACTGAGGACAGCGTCCGTTATTAGGCGTGTTCAAACCTTTGCATTATGGGGAAAGGTTTGGAGAAATCTTCTGCCATCTATGTGTGAATCATAGGGCTTGCAAAATTCTATGTTGGACGGGCTCTCTCCCACCTTGTTGAAGTGCCAGGTCCTTATGAGGAGAGAGGAGAAGAGTAAAGAGTAGCTGAAGAAATGGCTAGTGAAAGGAGAGGTGTTCTCATATGTCCAGCTTACATGGATGGAGCTGCTTATCTGGGTATCTTTCTTCTAAAGCCCATTATGTTGAAGCTGTTAGTTTGGATGCTTTATATTTTTGCATCTGGCGTAGTGATACCGGTGCTGTTAAATATGCGATTTGCCTGTCGCCTGCATTTTCCTACAAAGATCAAGAGGGACATAAACAAGCCCCAGATATACTTTATGTAGGTGTTTGGCAGTATTATTTTATATGGCTCGAAACTAGTGAATGGGAACTTTAAAAGAAATTGTTCATATTTTTTGCAAGTTTGAAGTGTGCCGGGACTTTGTCAAATTCCCGTTAAAATAAATACGTCAATTTCACCTCCCTTCCAAATTCATTTATCTTGCTTTTTTAAAAGGTGTTTTCTACTTTACCTGATGTTTAAATTGGATTCGCCCGTTTATGCTGTTCTTTGCTATATCCCCCACGTTTTTCTTAAATGAATTACTAATGACAGAGCACTCCATCATTCCCTCTCTGCAGCCACTTTAAGGAAAGCATGGTGATCTAAACCTTTTAACCTATTAAAGATGATTTTCCCCAATTGAATCAGACCCACCACAGGTGTAATAACTAATCATTTAAACTACACCTGCTATTATGTATTTTTAAGCCATTATGCGTGTTGGATAGATGATAATTCATGTTTATTGCATTGTCCGATGGATCCGTTTTGCCTACACCAGGCTGATTAATGTATTTAAAGAAATAAGAGATGCAATTTTTAAAAAAAAAAATTGATGGAATGCGCCAAGCACTGCATTGAGTGCACCATTAAACCCATCAGAACTTTGCTCTCTGACCAGAAATGCATATACCAAGGACTGTATTAAAAAAGCAAGGTGAAACCTGTGCGTTTTAGTGGTAGGATTCTGTTATCTTTCTCTGTCATGGAAAATTTTGGAAGGATGAAGGAAAGGTTTATGCTTCTACCAGTGAACGTCAGGAGCTGTGCCGTTGGCATCTCTGGCTTAAGACCTGCCTGCCCACAGTTCCTCTGACACCTGGGATCCGTCCCAGGGTGTGTGGAACCTACCATATATACAGATGCTGTCCTTGTCTTGTATGTTGAAGGTGTATTTTTTCTCCAGGTGAAGAGCAATTAACCCTGAGGCACCTGATCTGGGCAGATGGGCTTTAAGCCTGTGGGCCCTGTGGGTGCAACTGTCCATCGATTCCAAGGCCAGCCTCTCCTCCTGTTTTTCTCCTTCGCCACTTTCCCCTGGCTCTTTAGATGCTTTCCTTTTCTTTTTGCCTTCTTTTCTGTTCGATCTCCTCTGCTCATCCATCACCCCCTCCTCTTCCTCGTCTCCCTCTTTCACTCCATTCCCTTTCCCTTTTCTCTATTCTTTCTTCCCCTGTCCCATCTCTTCATAAGAATGCAACCATTTTGTTGATGTTTGTCAGATTTTTCTGTATTTGGATGCAGCCTGAGGGGCTTGGGAGTGAGTATGTAGTTTTGGGGTTCTAGAATCCTGAGCATCGATTTCTCTTTTGTCCAGGACCGATTGGTTATCACTGCAGTTCATGATGGTAGTTAAAGTGTTCACAGTGTTGGACAGATTATAATCATTCTCAAGGAATGCTCCTGTGTCTTATCGCTGACAGTCCCAAATTTGGGAGTCGGGGATACCTGAGTTCGTCCTTGGGGTAGAGTGTCTTGACGCAAGCCTCCCATGGAGGGATCACAGGAGAAATACATCAGGGGTTTGCCCTGAATTTTTTTTTTTTTTCCCTTTCTGATTTATCCTCATATCTTTTGTTACCAGAGAGGTGTGTCTGGTCTCATGATGAAGTTCATATAAAATATGAAGAAGATATTTGTAGCTTGTATTCCATTTGTAGTCATAGTACTTTCTGTTTGAATCTCTGTTCAATTGCTGCCTTAGTTTGAAAAATCTTAGAAAACTTCCTTACATTTGGCCCTTTAGAAATCTTTTCTTTCAACAACTTATGAGCAAATTTCAGGGTCTGTTGACTTTACCTGTACCTGGAAACTAAATTATTCTTTTGGTTCTGATGAGATCAATGATGCCAGTCGTTTACAGTGGCCCCTTTCCTATGGGGGCAGGTTGGCAGTTCCCACCCATCAGATGAGTGTCAGGGGTGGAGAGCAGACAGGCCGTGTGCAGGCACACGCTTCGTGTGCACCGAGTAATGTGAAGGTTAATACCATCCATAGTTTTCCTTCTACCCCCTGTTTGGCTCATTCGTAGATGGGTAGATTTCTTTAAATAATATTATTTCCAGAGGTAGGTAGATAATCTTTTAGTCTGTCAGCTTTTACCCATGAAACCCTAAACTTTGTCCTTTGAAGGCTCTTTAGAATTCGGCTCCATTGCATAAGAGGGACCAGTGTGAGTGGCCGTGACTTATGTAAGTCTTCCCAGCCAGTGAGTGCTCAACTGCCTTGCCTGGCTCTGTAGAGGCAGCCTGGTCTCTTCCCTTCAGTTGCTAGCAGTGTGGCTTGGGAGGCAGCCTGGACATTAGAAGACAGTAGACTTGTGTCTTCAGCTATATGGCACTCACCATCTGCACCAAAGAATTGAAGAGAATGGGGAGATCAGAGACGGCTTGCTTATTCAGGGAAGACTTCGAGGAGTTAGAACAGCCTATAGCAGGCCTGGGCTGCTGCTGCGTGTGCAGTGTTTACATTGGTAGAGGCTGGAAGGGAAGGCCTTCTAGAAAAAAGGGCGTAGCATGGACATAAATGGAGCGACATGGGTAAGTGTGGCCAGGGAGGGCTCCCTGCTGAGGAGTGTGAAGAATCAGCTCAAACAGGGAGAACAGGAAATGATTATTGCAGGTCTTAAAAGCTGGGCCGAGGGGATTAGATTTGATAGAACCAGATATAGGAAGCCAGTGATGGTAGGGGACCAGCAGAGTCTTTTATTTAAGCAAATTTTACATGTGAGAAATAACTGGTTAGTTTGACCCCAGTATTGCGCTTATTTCTGTGGACCTGGGATAAACGTGTAGGATTCTTAATCTTATAATGTAGACTGTTGACGTTTGCTGCTCTTCTTTGTTTTATCTCCCCTACCAGATTGCCACAGCAGTGAAGTTTCTACAGAATTCTCGGGTCCGCCAGAGCCCACTTGCAACCAGGAGAGCGTTCCTTAAGAAGAAAGGTACAGGTTCCCCATGGCGGTGCACAGTGGCCTACAGAGAGGGGCTGGGACAGGGTGGATGGAAGCTGCCGTATTGATGACTGATCTCTTATAACTGCCCCACTGGTGTGGGAGTGGGGGTGAGGGAGGCCCCCAGTGGGAACGCATGCTTCTTTTCTTACAGTAGAGCAGAGATGCTAGGATTCAGATAATTGAGTGCTAGATGTAAGGCCAACAACTTGGCCCAGGGCAGCCTGGCATCAGCTGTGTTCAGCAGCAGAAGAGGCCGGGAGAGAAGACCGGGGAGGACTCCTGCCCTCTGGCCTGTTCTTCTGATCGTGGCCCTGGCTGCAGAAAGACTGGCCTTAGATTATGAAGTCAGCTGCTTCAGTAAAGAATGAGGAAGAAAGAGATGAATGAAGGACGAGGGAAATGAGATGACTAAACAAGGTCAGGTTAAGGTCAAGTCTGGGGTCAGTCTGATTTACAGATTGAAGTGGTAAATTACTAGTTTTATGGTATTTCTGTAAGCAGGGATTAAATGGATCTTGACAAATTCAATATTGTCTGAAGCAGACAGAATCTCTTTTGGTTTTATTGAAATTTAAGATATGTTTCTTTTTTTGTGAAATATGAATTTTTAAAAAAAAACAGTATCAAACAAAGAAATTTGATTTTTTGCATTCTTTACATTCTTTGCATGTCTAATTTTCTGGAAAGCTAGGAAGTTGTTTAAAGGCCCTTAAACACCATGGGTGAGGGGAAGTGAGTTATCTCTGCTCTCCCTGCCCACCCCCCCGACCCCCCCAAACAAGACTCTTTTTCTTTAAGGAACTGGAATGTTGGTCTCAAAATTCTGGGTTTTGAGCTTTAAGTCATTAGTGGCTGAAATGGAAGAGGGTGTGGCTTGGTGGTGGTTCCTAGGTCTGCTTCATGGTATCCCGCTGAAGTGATGCTTCAGTTCAGAGGACCATGTAAAACCGGGTCCCAGGGCTGCGCTGGCAGGGTTAGGGCAGGATCAGCCCAAGCCTTTCATTCACAGGAAGCTGTTTAGAGGCACCCTCAGGGATGATCCCTGTCTGTTATTGAGTTGATGAGGGGCACTTCCTGGCGGCATCCCGGTTCCCCCCACCCCCAATAGTAGATTATTAAAATTTGGAGTGCACTGGCTGGCCCTTCCACTCCACAGCCATCATGCTGTAAAAGAGTTTTTCCTTGAAATATTTGTACCTATGGGGAGTAATTAATCATAAAAGCTCAGGGGTTTCAGCTCTCTCATCAAAGCATTGAAGCTGGGGAAAGCTGAGCCTAAAAGCTGTGCTGATTACCCGGGGTAACCTGAGACAAAATCCATAGTTGCCAAGAGATCCTTCGCCCCAGTATATTGTGCAATATTATAACTGCCTGATCTTCTCCTCCACTGACAATGACCAGTTATTCCTCATTTTCTCTCAAACGCAGCTGGGTTAGAATTTCATTTGCAGAAGGTATTTAGAGCAATTTAGAGACAAATGTCTCTGGTGTTTGCTTGGCACTTCCCCACTGCAGGCTTTGCTGAGCAGTTTGAGTATCAGGAGCTCCATCTAATCTGTTTAATTTTAATAAATCCCTGACTGGGAGAGGGAGAGAAAAAAGAGAGAGAAACTCTGGGCCAAATAATACTTCTTTTGACTTGGTCAGCTAATAATTACTGTAGAAAACTGTCCTGTACAACTATCATTTGTTGCTCCTTTAAAAACCAGCGACCATCAATTAATTCAGCTCAGAGTGTTTGCCCTGTGCTGAGAACAGAACAGACGAAACTCCTGTGCTCTCAGAGCTTGAGTTCTACCAGGGGAAGGCAGAGACAGCGAAAGAAAACACAAAACATGGCTTACTTATCAGATGGCAGGTTCCATGGAGGGGAGTGCCTGGGTGGTGGGCTGGAAGGAGTCGGTTCAGTGTGGGAATGGATTGTGCTTCTCAGTGGGGTGATTAGCAGGTGTCCCTCGGGGAGGGTGACATGTGAGCGAAGACCTGGAGGAGATGAATATTTGTTGATACAGAGCGGGTGGAATTCCTTTTTGATCCTGAATGTGGTTTAGAGTTTTTAGAATGCTAGGCAGCAGGAAACCAGAGAGGCATCCTACCTTTCTTCTAAAGAGAGTTTACCCCGCACTTAAACCTGGAGTCCGCGGACTTAATCACCCACCTCCATTATCGTCTAAAACACTGCTTCAATCAGTAATTATCTATTTCCAAGTTGAATCCCAATAGAGTAAGTTCTGGCAGGACCTTTTCTGGGCAGAGAATTCCAAGGTTTGATGGGCATCTGGGGAAGAAGAGCCCTCTGTGGATTTAAACTTCACTTTTCACATTTCCCGTTCTCAGGGTCAGGTGTACACAGATCACATTCACGAAGCTTGATACCATCTCCGATGGGCTGAGGGAGGAGGGGATCTTATAAAGCAGTGAGCCTGTGCCCTGTCCCTAACAGTAGTTGAGAAGGAAAGGGAGTTGGCTCTGGTCTTTGGGGGCGGGGAGTGCGTCTGGAGGGGAGGGACCAAGGTCCTGGCGTCCTCCAGGCCTATCTCCCACAGGACTCGCTGCAGTGGAGGGTTGGAGCACTGGGTTTGGGGAGCTCACAGCTACTGTAGTCTTGGCTTTTCTAGCAAATGTCACTTCAGGGAATTGTAGTGGAGCCCTGTCTTGAATTATAATCTTGACTTTCTCTTTTTTTAATAAACATCTCTTTCCCGAAAAGGCAAATCCAATTTTGTTTTTCTTTTAATATTATTTAATATTTAATATAGAAATTGAGGTCCCTGTAGTGCATGTCACTTCAGTGGAAAATGAGGGTTACTTTAAAAACATCAGCTGAGTTTGTTTTATTGTGAAGCTGCAGCCCTGAGTAGGAGCCTGGTTCCACCTCTGTAACTGACAGGTTAACCTGTGCCCTCTGATTTCAGGGCTGGGGAGGCCGGGGGAGCTGATGGCATAGGGTTTGCAAGGGTCTTTTGTGGTTTTGTTTGTTTGTTTATTTTTTGTTTCTTTGAGATCTCTTTTGGATGCTTCAGAGTCTGAACATGGAGTCATTAATGAGAAACATGAAGTTATTAGAATCATTTATCATTTTCTTTGAAGCTTGTGCTGCCAGTTTGTGTAATTTACAACATTTCTTTCTTTTATCGGGAATTTTTTTTGGATGCAAGAGAAAAGCAGCTGTTCACCTTCAGAGTATTAGAATAGATGTTTTTGTTTCCCATCCAACCATTTGATTCTGCAGATGACATCAATTGCAGAGTCAGCCACACATGAAGATAATTGGACTGTGTGTGGGGTTTAAGCCCTCATAGAAGGAACGGGTCTATATATAGAAGCAGTTCTTGCCAGGCAGGCATCGTATCTGGGGCTTTAAGCAGGCTGCAGTCCAGGAGGTTAGAGTAACTTAAAAACAGCAGTTGGATCAGTCCAGAAAGTTAGAGGCTTGGATGCTGTTGTCAATAAGCTTATGTTGATCTGACACCCTGTCCAACCACAAAATGTAGGAGGCAGTCTGCTTCCAAACATGCTTGGCAGGCTGAGTATAAGGTGGGTAAGAGAGAGGAGCCTATTCATGGAGGGTAAAGGGGTAGATGAGATGGGGGAAAGTAGACTTCTTTGTTAGCTTTCTCTCATGTATCTATTGCAAGACAGAGTTCTAGAAAAGAGATGAGCGTTGTCGGCTTTCCCGTGTGATTTTGCATGGTGGGGCCTGGGTGGTGCTGACTGACCCTTTGGCTTACTCGTTGTCCTTCTCAAGTGTGTAAATCAAGGACTATATTCTCCTTCATCTAATAAATAGAAGAGGGCTGGGGGAGGGTGAAGGAGAACGAATCAAATAAAACACACTACCATGCTTCCTCATTCTAAAAGGTGAAACAAGATCTTATCTCTCTCCTGTTCCTGGAAGCGGAACCCCCAGTAGCAAAACTGCCTCCTTGCTGGAAATGAACTTGAGGAAGAAACCTGTCAGTCTCAACCTTGGTAGTGGGGTAGAGGTGAAGGGCTTCTCTCACTGGAGTATTTTAAGGGGGAGTGTATTCTTACACAGATTTCAATTTAACTCTCTTTTATGACTTTTCTTTTTTATCATTTACGTCCATTTCATGAGGTAGTTTGCATGTCCTTGAATGGAATCTCGTTACCATGAAAGCTTTTTTAGCATTGATTTCATAACAGTCTTAATTTAATAGCTCCGTCATTACTGAGTAGCTCTGGGAGTGGGGCCCTGGCTTTCCAGGTCACTGACCTTTTAATTACAAACCTTGTTCTGATGGCCAGGTTATCGACTGGACAGCTCCCAGCTTGTGCCCCCAGGATGAAAACGAAAATAACTGTTTCCTCCCCCATCTCCAGGAAAAAAAAAAAATTGTAACCTCATGTGTTTCTAAAATTAATTTTCTCCTTCAGCTTTGCTTTATAATTAATTCTTTAATGTGTCTTAGTAAAGCCAGAGTATTTTTATAACACGGTTTTTTTCTAGAGCTTGGGTCCAGCGGATAGCGTGGAGGGGGCAGGGATGAAGAGCTTGCCAGCTTCCACCCCATGCTTGATCAGGGCCCATCTCCTCGTCCTCAGAAACTCCTGCGGCTGAGCTGGAAAGAACAGTATCAGCTCTGTGAGGGGCTGGTCCAGCCCTTCTGATTCTTTGCTAAACAGACAAGGATTGCAGCATCAAGATGTAGACGCATTTCTGCATTTGCTGGAATAATTGAACCTTGCCTATCACAGACGTTCCCATTCTGAGAAAAGGCTAGGGTTGGATGAGTTTTCTTACTGAGTCTTAGCTCCCTGCTAGTCGTGGGTGACTGGAGGACACAGGGACCTCTGCATGGGATTCTGCTCAGTTAGGAGCTTAGAGCTTGGGTCCATCTAGATTCTCTCGTCACTGACAGTGAAGGGGGAGAGAAAAAAGGGAGGACAGTGGCCTGTAAATAGGATGACCACGGGTTCTGGTTTGCCCAGGACTGTCCCAGCTTTAACACTGGAATCCCGCATCATAGCCTGCCCCTCAAGGCCTGGGCAAACAGGTCACCCTCACTGAGCAAGCCTTACTCTGGAGTGAGGGCTACTGAGAGAGACAAAAAAGGGTGTTTTGGGGAAGCCAAGGGAAGAAGTCCATTAGCAGTCAGTCCCCGTGAGTCGGTTCAGCTTGCCCTCGAGCAGCGTCTTACTCAAGCACTTCCTGCTCTCATTGCCCCAGCCCGGTCCTGCTCTGACCCGATGGGGGTCCAGTGCAGAGAGCCTCTGGGGGAGGCCGTGCTGCCCTGCGGGCGAGCAAGGTACTGCCAGAGCCGGAGCAGGCCGGGCTGCGTGTGGCGGCCGCCTGCGTCCCGAGGATGATTGAGCATCGCCATCCATCTGTTGTGAGCGGAAGTCTTTCTTCCCTGCCAGTCCTGCATCTGCATGCCCATCACCTGCTGTTCGGGACCAGCTTATCCATCATCCTGACTGGTGTTCCCCCCATCCATTTTCCTGCTCCCCTTGTTATCCACACTTGTCTTGAGCTCCGCAGATTTTTTTCAGTATTTAGGATGAGCGCTGCAGCAGCTCGGCTGGCTGATCACTGTGGCCTCCTGGTTCAGAGGGGGAGCTGGTAGCACTTGCTCTCCCCAGACAGCTGAGTCAAGTGCGTTTCTACTCCTCTCCCTGCGGTCAGGGGACAGCTCCACAGAGGAGCTTGAAGGGGAGGGGAGACAGCTCTCATAGATTTAGTGAGTGGTTTTGAGATTTTTCTCTGAAAATGAAGAATGACTCCTTCTTTCTTGACTTGTGTGCCTGCAACAACACTGTGAGGAAAAACAATGTGACACCGCCATGTACATACAGTACTGTTTTTATTTTTAAAGATAAAAAAATTTTTTTAAGCAAGATACATACATGGTTTTAAGAATTTAAGCAGTGAAGGATAGCTAGTGAAGAGTAGGTCGTCCTGTCATATCTTGCTCCTGCCCCCGAACCCATCCTCTTTCCTAGAGGATGCTGCTATTCACATTATCTGTATATAGTCAGTCCCCTACATATGAATGAGTTCCATTCCGAGGGCACTTTCCTAAGTCCAGTTTGTTCGTAAGTCCAACAAAGTTAGCCTAGGTGCCCAACTGACACAATCAGCTGTATTATATCATACTTTAGTAGGCTTATAATACTTTTCACACAAATAATATGTACATTAAAAATAAGCACAAGAAAAATAAAGCAAGCATTTTTAATCTTTACACTGAAAAGTACAGTAGTACAGAGCAACGGCTGGCATCCAGGAGCTGGCACACAGGTTCATGTCTTAGAAAACTCACAAAGGTTTGTATGTAGGGGACTTACTGTATCATTCCAAAGATCTATCCATATAAAAGCACACGAATATTTAATAACATAAGCACCTTTTAAATACAGTGGTAGAATGTTTCACACTTTACCTTATGCTTGCCATTGTATCTTGGCTTGCATTCGACTTTATACACACAGGTTTGCCTCATTCTTGTCAATGGCTGCATATTACTCCATTGTATTCCTCTGTCATCATTTTTTTGAGTCAGTCCCAAATTAGGGGACATTTAGGATGATTCCTGTCTCTTGTTACAAACAATGCACCAGGGAATATTCCTGCCTGTATATTGTTGGACACTGTGCTAAACATTTTCTGTATGGTACCTAGGCTATGGTATATTTTTCTTAAGATTTCAGGAGACCATGTCACCCTACCCCCAAAGAAAAGAGAACTCTTTTTTAATATAAACATGACCATAGATAGAAATGAATAAGAAAAAAAGACAAATTATTATGAACACTGGGCACAGATTTGTATTCTGAGGGGACATTCTGGTCACTGGTTACATGAAAAATACTTCTCTTTCTAAAAGAATCTTTTTTTTTTTTAATCTCATTTTTTGAAGGGAGGTGGGCTCATAAATTGAATTTTTGATTGAAAATAAACATTCAAATAAATGGAAAGCTTCAGAAACTTGAAAGTGAGTATCTGTTTTCAAATGAAGTACAGTCTGTCAGTATTTCCCAGGGATTGATTCCAGAACCTCCCCCAAAGGATATCATATTTGCATATATCCTACGTATCCTCCCGTTTAAATCATCTCTCATTTTACTTATACTCCCCAGTACGATGTAAATGATGTGTAAATAGTTGCCTGCGTTTGACAAATTCAAGTTTGGCACTTTGGAACTTTGTGGAGTTTTTTCCTCGAATACTTTTGATCCATGGTTGGTTGAACCTGCGACTGTGGAAACTGTGTATATGGGGGGCTGACTGAGGATACATCCTCAGTATCCAAGCAGTAACCAATCCAACCCTGGATTGGTTCCAGGGCCCAGTCAGCAACAGGGACTAACAATATCCGCGGAGGCTCAAGTCCCATAGTCTACCCTCTGTATCAGGGTTCAGCATCCGTGGATCCAGCCCACCTCGGGTCATGTAGTACTATAGTATTTATTGAGAAAAATACATGTGTAAGTAGACTTGCATCCTTCAGACCTGTGTTGTTCAAGGGTCCACTGTATGGCTTAGGTTTTTTTTTGTTATTTTTTGTTTGTTTGTTTGTTTGTTTTTTTGTTATTGTGGGATGTGGTGTGGGTCCTGGGCTGTAACTTAGGTGATCAGCCTGTATTCAGGGCCTGGTATGTGCAGAGTATTATTACATTACGGCTTCATGAAAGAAAAATGAAATACTTGTTTTATGGAGGAGAGGCTCATTAGGAGGTGGGAATGGCTGCCGAGTGCTTATCAACTGTACCAGCGTCTGTCCATGAAACATGGCTGGCCTGCAGGAGTGAGCGGACGCTGCTGAGGGAGCCATGGGGTAGAAGGCTCGGTGGGGTCGTAAGCACCTCAAGGAGGGTGACTGCGTCTTCTCCTCCTGACATTCTCAGCAGCTACATGGCAGCCTCGGCCACAGGCCAGTGAGCAGCCGGTTAAGTGATTGGGTGTTAGTTAGAAGACAGTTACCTGGGGAAGTTTCAAAAGGAGGTCTGTTCTTCGTAAGTCCTCAGTTTTATTTATTTGTTCAGCCCTGCATACATGGAAAATGGCTTCAGAATCACTACCTAAATGTCTTACCAATACTCTAGTGTTTATATAAAGAGTATTTATATGCAGTTCTTTTTGTCTTTAAGTCTTATAGAATCCAGCGAAAGCATTCTTTTCAAAGTTACTTAGGTCAGCAGAACTCAGTTTTGACCTAGGCACAGAGGGAGGCAGTGGGTGTAGGTGGTCAGAGGCGGGGGAAGGGCAATGTTGGTGAGGGAGGCTCACACGGAGACCTGTGTGCGGTTAGCTGGATTGGCCCATTGGGTCCTTAAAAAGAAGAGAAACGAGGTTGGTGAGGTGGACAGTGAGTGAGGAGCCAATGTTAGGGCTCAATGTGATAAATTTAACAGTTGAGGGCACTTTCGAACCAGTTGAAATACTCCATGAGACTGTACTTGAGGACATTAGGCTCTGTGTGTAAACTGAATTGGCCTGTCGATAAGACCAGCTATGAAGAAGGTCCTGCCAAGTCCTTTGTTAGGTGCAGAAAATCTGGACTTGGAAGGAGTAGCAGTAGAAATGGAAATAGAAGTGACATATTTATGTGCAGAACTTTGTGGTTTACAAAACACATAGATGGCTTCTTTTCTTCTTCACTATAATCGTGCATGTGGTTATAAGCAGGTTAATAGATATTTGTTGAATGAATGAATGCATTTAATCTCCCATTTCACAGGTGAGGAAACTGAGGCTCAGAAAGGTTAAGTCATGAAGATTAATGGCAGAAATAGAACTAGAACCAAGTCTTATGCCTAGAGTTCTTTGAACCATACCATCTATTTTCAGGAAAGGAAGGACAGAACTACAGACAATGTAGAAAAAGGGAGTAAGCCGGGCTCAGTAGTAGATGAGATGTGTGAGGTGAAGGAAGACAGGACCAAAGTCGACCCTTAGGGTTGCTGTGTTACGTTAAGCAGCTTTATTGAGATATAACTGACATACAGTAAACTATACACATACTTAATTTGTACAACTATAAAATTTGACCTATGTGTACCTGTGAAACCATTGCTGCAATCAGATAATGAACACATTGGGACTGCCCTGGTGGTCCAGTGGCTAAGACTCCATGCTCCCAATGCAGGGGGCCCAGGTTGAATCCCTGGTCAGGGAACTAGATCCCACATGCTGCAACTACAAGGAACCTGTGTGCCACAGCAAAGATCAAAGATCCCGTGTGCTGCAACTAAGACCCCATGCAGCCAAAAAAACACCGATCACCCCCCAGATATTTCCTCATCCTCCTTTGTAATTCCTTCCTCCTCGCCCCAGCACATGCTGATTGCCTAGTAAGCATTGCTCTGCTTTCTTTCTCTACAGATTTTAGTGCATTTTCTGGAATTTTTAAAAAATTAATTTTTGGCTGCACTGCACTGGGTCTTCGTTGTTGTGCGAGGGCTTTCTCTAGTTGGGGCAAGCGGGGGCTACCCTTCATTGCGATGTGAGGGCTTTTCATTGCGGTGGCTTCTCTTGTTGCAGAGCACGGGCTCTAGACACCCTGGCTCAGTAGTTGTAGCACATGGGCTTAGTTGCTCCGCAGCATGTGGAATCTTCCTGGACCAGGGATTGAACTCGTGTCCCCTGCGTTGACAGGAGAATTCTTACCCACTGTACCACCAGGGAAATCCGCACTTTCTAGAATTTTATATAAATGGAATCATGTAGTATGTATCCCGTTTTGGGTCTGGCTGTTTTTACTCAGCATGATAGAGATTCACCCATGTTGTTACATGTATGAGTGCTTCATTCCTTTTTCTTGCTGAATAGTATCCCCTTGCTTTGGTTATACCACAATTTGTTTATCCATTCACCTGTTGATGGATATTGGAATTGTTTCCAGTTTTTAGCTATTGAAAATTAAAGCTGCTATTAACATTTCTGTATAAATCTTTGTAGAGATGTGTAATTCCTTTTCTCTCAGGCAGTACTGAGGGATAGACTGTCTGATCATATGATAATTACATGTTTAACTCTCTATTCCAAACTGTTTTCAAAAGTGGCTCTACCATCTTCTGTTGTTACCAGTGGTGGGTGAGTGTATTAGGGTTTTGAGCGTGGAGAGAAGGAACCTACAGGTATTTTTATTTGTAGCTTGTCTCCAGTAGCAATGCCACATGGCTTTAGAAGCATTCTTTGGAGTGACTAAATAATTGGTCAGGTTTGAGATACTTCAGCTGGGGAGGCAATAGGGCCTAGATTGCTTGGATTCCAATCCCAGCTTCACCACTTTCTGACTGTGTGTCCCTGCGTAAAATTCTTAACCTCACTCTGCTGTGGTTTCCTTATCTGTAAAATGGGGTTAATGATAGCGTTTATTGCAAAAGGTTCTCATAGGAGTCAAATGAAAATAGTGTGAGAAGTACTTAGCAGCATGCCTTGGCACTAAAATCATGGCTTAATTAACGATGACAGTGATCAGCAGGACACGTCCTCTTAGAAGGTATATTCTTAATAGGCTATAATCATTTTGCTGTAATGTTATGTTAAAAACATAACATTTATTCATAACATTTTATGAATAAATAAAGGGCTACACTGGCATGCGAGAGACTGCAATGTGGGACACCTGGGTTCAATCCCTGGGTTGGGAAGATTCCCTGGAGAAGTGAAAGGTTACCCACTCCAGTATTCTGGCCTGGAGAATTCCACAGACTGTATAGTCATGGGGTTGCCAAGAGTCAGACACAACTGAGCGACTTTCACTTTCTATGTTAAAAAGATAAACTTGTTGGTATCAGAAAAATTCAGGCACCAGGAATCTCTTGGAATTCTGATCAGAGAGTGATTTAATGTAAGAAGTTGGGCATTTCCTCATTTGTTGAAAGGGCCAAAGGAGTGGACACAAAGCCAGGCCTCCAGGAATTACTTCCAGGACATTGAAGGACTAACTTTCTGGGAAGGCTGCTCCCTCTGCTCAGCCAGGAAAGTAAGGGCTCAGGAGGCTACCACTGGGACTTTTGAGTCACACCCTTTTAGGGACGTCCCTGCTGTTCCAGTGGTTAAGACTCCACCTTCCAGTGCAGGGGAGTTTGATCCCTGGTTAGGGAACTAAGATCCCACATGCCGCTGGGACACTAAGCCTGCAAGCTGAAACTGGAGAAGCCTGAGCAGTGCAACGAAAGATCCCACGTGCCGAAACTAAGACTCCATGTAGCCAAATAGATAATTTTTTTTTTTAAAGGAGCACACCCTTTTAGCTGTATTCCAGAGATCAGGACGTCACTGCTGCTGCCACCGCAGGGTGTCCCGACATCCATAAAGACAGTGAGTGGCAGGACAATGGAATATGAACTTGGCTTCTACCTCTGACAAAATTGCCTCTTGACCCCCACAAATGAAACTGGAGGCTAGAGATCGGACTGTAGTAGGAAACTGTGGTGTTTCCAGGGTTCACTTGACAATCTGCTGATGTTTGCAGCACTCAGAAGTGGCGGATACAGGTCTTTGGCCTTATTTCCACTTTCTGAATCACCTGTGAGTGCAGCCAGAGCTCTAGCTGCCGAGTGTTGCTGTGGGTGTGCCAGTCTCTCTGACACCAGAAGCCCCACCAGAAAGAAGGGCTGGATGCTGAGTGCTATTGGAGGAGTCCATAGAAGAAAGGAGATTCACAAATGCAACAACATAGTTGCCCCCAAACAGGGTACAAACACATCGATGTCACATTGAAAGCCCCTCTCTTTGTTGTTGTTCAGTGTCTCAGTCGTGTCTGACTCTTTGTGACCTATCTTTTTGCCTTTTCATACTGTTCATGGGGTTCTCAAGGCAAGAATGCTGAAGTGGTTTGCCATTCCCTTCTTGGTAAGAAAGTGGTTTGCCTCTTTCTTACCAAAGGTTTAACTTGGTGTTTTTTGAGTCGTTTCCATAACAGTCTACAAAATGAGGGAAACATTCATTTTGTTTCAAACCATGCTAATAAAAAAAAGAGTCAGGCAAAAGAGAGTTTGCCTTTCCAGTCTGGAAGCAGGTGGCAGTGGTTTATTTGTAAATCTAAAGTATTTCATTCAACACAGAGCGGACTGTGTATATGTGTGAGGGCAGGATATGTTTTTATTTAACTGTTTTTGAGAAGAGCTGGGCCTTTAGTTGTTAAGAAAAGCAGTAGTGATACATCTCCAGTTTGTCCCAGAGATAAATGCTGATGTGTTCTGTATCACATCGCTAGCTTTTCTGAGATGATTTTAAAGGAGGTTTGTCTACTAAGGGTAGGCGAGGGAGTTTTCACCAGAGGTACTGCGTGATCTGTGGGTCTGTTGGAAAATGTTGGAAGTGGAGACTTCTGAAATTTAACATAAGGTAGAACTTAAGGCTGTCTACTGAAAAATATTTTATGTTGATTGGACTATAATTAGAAAGATTCTTAATTAACTTTGGATAGTATTCATTCATTAACTAATCCATTGTTATATTAACATTTTTGAGTCTCTCTGCCTTCTAAAAATAAATTTATCTGCTGCTGCTGTGTGTATGTGTGTATTACACTGTCTGGTTTGTGGAACATAAGTTAGCATGCTTTTAAATGCACTTTTCATTGTAGGTTTGCTGAGTTGGTCAGTCAGCAGCCTTATGTTTTCTCCATCTTTGGAGTAGAGGTAACTCACTAAAGGTCCTCAGTGAATAGAATGATGGGGTGTACTCTCTCTTTACACATATGTGCACGTGCACACACTCACACACACACACATGCCAGCTTATATTTAACTTGTGCTAAGAACTGAATGACTACTGATTTTTCCCTTCCACTTTAAACAGACCTATGTTTGGTTTCTAAAACATTCTGATAGGAGTTGTTCTTCTCAGATCTTACCCCTTTCATCAGACAGAAGATGACTTGGGAATGCGTTAGTCTCTTACTGTTAATTATTCTTTTTACTTTCACAGCCCTTTAAAGTAATCTTTCTGTAATTAGATTGTTGAGTAGATTGTCTTTAGTGATAGGGTGGTCTTTAAATTTTCTGTAGATTTTCAGTTTGTTACATGATTGCAAAAGCTTTCATTCATAAAGTTGAAGTTTACCTTATCATGGCATTTCAGGGGAAAAAAAATCATGCCCCTCTGTGATAAATTAAATATCACAACCACAGAAATGTCATCTTTTCAATGAAACCTACAGTGCATAGGAATGAGGCTCTCTTCCACTCCATTTTTGGCTTCAAGCTGGATCTATACTCTTAACCAACAAGAAAAATATTTTACCACCGACAGTGGTGAACCTGTGAAGCTGAAGAACAAAGCCATACCCTCGCCTGCTTTCTGAGTCACAAACAGAATTGTCAATTAAATTATTCTAATTGCAAAATTTGGGGTCTTGGCCGAAAGAACACAGGTTGAGTTTGAAGAAGAGGCAGTTTAAAAAATCAGTTTAACTTTACAAATGGAGCTAATTTGTACAGAATGTAATTGGAAGAGAATAAATATGGAGCTTCATGATGACCTCTCTTTTGAGTCCATTTCTGGTATTTACTTACTTTTTTTTCTTTCCAATCAAAAGGCTCTCCTTTATGCAGTCCTGCAAAGAGGAGACTAAGTACCAAAAGAAATAACAGAAAATTATTCTCTGGAAGCCCTTGATACCTGACTTTGAAAGATTTTTATCATTCATATGTTCATTCATCCAAGTATTTATGGAGTGCATATTTCTTTTACTGTGCTGGTCCTGGGGACTGAATATATACTGGTAAATAAAACAGCAATCTGGGGTAGAGACAGACTTCCCCAGAAATCTGAAATGTGCAAAAATTGTTACAAGTAAGCAAGGTGCTGTGGTAAAGAGTAAAAGAGTTTTGATAGGGCAGGGGAAGGCTTGCTTTGGGAGGATTGCTGAAATTAGAATGTGAAGAACGAGAGCAGGATAGCCAGCTCAGAGACTCCGAGGTAGGAAAGGAGATTGACTTGATCTGGAAACCTATGGTCAGACTGTAGCTGTGAGTGAAAAGAGTGAGCTCTTTCCAACTTCCATCTGGAGATGCTGTTGGGGGACAAAAAAAAAAAAGGTTCTTTCAGATTTCCATATCCCCTAATCTGGAATCTTTCATATCACCAGTCACCAAGCTCAGCTCTGCTCACCATGCATTCCTAGTCTCATGTCTGCTGAGCGTCATGCTAAGTGCACTTGGGGCACAAGTGGTCCATGCCCCCTCAGAGAACTTGGTGTTGAGACTGTGGCAGCTGCTTAGAAACTCAGGGACTGTGATTCATGAGCAAGCCTGAGATGACAGATAGAGACTATATGATCACCCCCAGCCTACCTGTTCTGCTTTATAGTTTAAGAGCATTCTCACATGCATTTGCTCATTTCGTCTTCACAGTAACCTGGGTTATTTCTTCCCAAAAATGTGCATGTGAGCGTGAAGACTAACAGGAGTCCACCACATTTGAGAAACGTGCCGCTGTCCTCACTGAATCATTGAGTTTCAGTGCGTCGTCCGCTCACGTGGACCAGGGAGCTCTCCCTGAAGAATCATATTATTAGAAATGAGATGATTTATTTTATCCATGCCATTTCATATACATTTCTATTATCAGGAATAGAAGATGAATTTAATTTTTGTCCTCTTTAGTTCTGGAGATTGTCTTGTTGTCTTCCACGAGGGTTCAATCCAGAGAGTCTGTGGTAGTGTTTGAGAGGAGGAAGGCTCAGACCTGGGGAGGACGGCTCTGCTAGTGAGTGCCGTTGACTTTGTTGTTCTGTACTGAGGCTTTTATCAGGACAAGAAAGGGTAAACAGGGCTGTCTCTGCACCGGCGGAGAGGTCGAATGGTTACATTGCACAATCTTCCAGAGCATCTTGCCGCAAATACATGGGTTATATTAAAAATTGCAATCATATCATTTTTTATAGTAAATTGCTGACCTTATGCAGTAGAATCAGCTTTATTGAATTTCGCCAAAAATGCGTTTATAATTCTGCCATACACACATGATATTCATGTCCTTGCTGCCCATGTGGAAATGTCCCTTTTTACGATGTTAAACAAATTAAATCGACTTTCTCCTGAGCTGCCTGCCTCACCTTTAAGATCCACTCTGAGGAGTCGAACCTTTGCGGAGAAGCATGTGCCTCCCTCAGCTCGAATGTCAGCATGCAAAACACTGGAGTCTGGCACCGTGGGAAGCCTTGCCCCAGTGGCACAGGTTTGGCCTTGCGATTATTACCAGGTGGTACCAGGACAGTTAATGTATATCTTGTAAGCTGAGCGCTCACACGACCTCATCGTAAGTAATTACTCTGTTTTGAGGGAATGGTAGGTATTTGTTTAAAAGGATCTCATGGTGAACCAAGAGTACACAGGTACAGTTAGTTCTCAGCTGTTTACTTGTAAATATTTATCATGAAAGTTTAAACCAGTTTTCTTTTAATTCCCTGTAGCTGTACTCCCTTTCCAACCAGTGTGGGATTGGGGATGCAAAACAATTTCATTGTTAGTCTAACAGAAGCACAATCAGGAAGTTTTAACGCATCTTTAAATGAAACATAAAGAGTTTTTAATTTGCTTTTTAGAATTGTTTGCTTCGAGTTTTATCTCTCCTTTTCATATATCTGTTTTCTATATATCTACATAGGTATTTGTATAAATTGTTGGTTCCCAGATAGTGTTGCATACAAAGGTAATGTGATACAGTGGAAAAATCATCCATCCACTGACCATTTATTAAATATACATTTTCTTCGTGTCCCAACATTTGTGCTAAGCACTGAAATTACAAAAATAAGGTTTAACATTAGTCTAGTGTGATTCCACAGTATGCGAACAACTGCAAGATGGATGATAAAATGTTTAAGCACTGTAATAAGTATATGTATAGTGACCCAGAAGCGGGGGTGATTGGTTCCGTGGTGGGCGAGGAGGACTAGTGGGGATGGGTTAAAAAATGAGGAGGTTACCCTTACAGGAGTTCTTCTAGAGGATTAGTTGTCTTTAGGGTTTGGGGAGTGGCGGTGACTTTAGTCCATGCCAGGATGGGATGGGAACACAGTCTCTAAAGGAAGAAATGATTCAGAGAATCAGGAAGCAGGCTGTTAAGTTGGGGAGGTAGCAAGGGTCAGAACTTTATGTGCGTGAACACAAGGGTTTGGATTTTAGTGTGTAGACGATGGGGAAGCCATTGAAGACTTTTTTATGTTGCATAGTCATGGATCCCATTTGTATTTCCAAAGCTTGCCCTTCAGGTTGGGTGGGCACTTAAGAGCTCACTGCAAGAATTCAGGGGAGAAGGGCAGTCATGAGAATAGAGAAGGTGATGGATTAGGGAGAGTGAGGAAGTAGAATTGGCAGGATTCAAGGAGTGAAGGAGAGGGAGGAATCTGTGCTCACTGTCCAGAGTTTCTGGCCTGGGAACTGGCCTGGTGAAGAGCGGATGAAGGAGTGAGAAGAGTTCCAGACCCAGAGTTGGAGATAGTGAGAGGGAAAGAGGAAGGGAAGTCGACAGACCCTTGTGATGTGGCCAGGGGTTTTGCAGTTGGAGACCCCAGTCAGGCTGTCACTGCCCTCATCAGGCTGTGCAGTGTTAGTCCCCTGGCTTTCGAAGTTGCTTCCACTGGGTGACTGATAGCCTCACTTTCTCCACATAGACATTGTGAAGTGGTGTTGCTGAAATCTGAGGCTCTCTAAAGAAAAAGAAGTTGGCATTTGTGAAGCAAGTGTTGTTTTATCTGGAAATGGCTTCTCCTTGAGAGGCCTGTCTGTGTTCCTGGTAAAACCTGCCTCTCTTGCCAAGAAGCGGGTCCCACTGAATTGGACCATGGTCGTTGTGGGCTGCTGCTCCCACCTGTCCCTGAAAATTCATTCTCCAGAAAGCTCCTCTCTCCCCCGGCACGTGCTCCTTAACTGTTCTCTCTGAGTTTGTCCGTTTCGGTCATGTTTGTGTGTATTCCCACTGATCTTTTTGTGTGACAGATGGCTTTGCTTATGTGGCCTCAGGGCCTCCCAGCACACTATAAGACACGGTGGTTACAATGACCTGACCCCGCAGGTACCTTGATTCTCTGGTAGCAGATGACCTTCTCGGTACCTTAACTCCTGCAAATCGATGAGTCAGAGGGGTAAAAGGTGTGGGGCTAAGGCAGAGAGCCTAGCGGTGAGAGGTTCCAACAAGAGTGGGGGTGGAAAAGACCCAGTTAGCACATGATAACCGATTAGCCCGGTTGTCTTCCTGGGAGATATGCTAGTTTCCAGTCACTTGTAAGAGGGCTGGAGAAGAGTGTTTCCCTTCCTCTGGCCCCTCTCCTGGTGCTGGCCCCTCTCCCCCGAAGGACTCTCGGCCTCTGTGGCTGGAGGTGTCTGTCTTCCCAAGCACTGCAGTCTCAGACACCATGCAGCTCCATCCAGTCCCGTGTGTGGGGCTGTGAAGTCGACTCATGTAGGCCTGAATTCTGATCTGCAGTTCTGAAGAGCGTGTAGTTGTAAACTTTTCAGTATATCTGAAAACAGATTTCTTTTCTGTAGGCATCTTGTTCACTTGTCTAGCCTTTCCGTGGAAAACAGCCTCCTTGCTTGATCTGCGTGTGTGCTCAATCACTTCTGACTCTTTGCGACCCCATGGACTGTAGCCCGCTAGTCTCCTCTGTCCACGAGATTCTCCAGGCAAGAGGACTGGAGTGGGTAGCCATTCCCTTCTCCAGGGGATCTTCCCAGCACAGGGCTTGATTTGAGGCTTCCTTGAAGCATATCCGGACATCTCTGGATCTCACCCCTCCTGCCTTCCACTAAAACCACCTGCAGGACTGACCCACCCTCCCCCAATAACTTACACCAGCCACACCTCATCTCTCACTGACCATTTCTGTCTGAGACCCTCACTGTATTAGTTCACTTTGCTGGCTTTCACCTCTTCCTTCTGCCTTTTCTTTTTGTCATTAAAAACTGTAAATAAATGTTAAATTAAAAAAAAATAAATGGTTTGAACCTTTGGTATTGTTATCCATTCACCTCTGAGAAACTCTCCAAGACATGGACCTAAAGAGCCTTTCTCCTTCTTTCCTCCCTGTATACATAGTGGGGAGAAGGATGCAGAAAATTGTGGATGAAACCATGTTAAAAATGATTTTCAGGATAAAACAAGAGAGGGAAAAAATCAACCTTTAAGGAAACCCAAAAAAAGCACCTCTCATTATGGTAATTAAATGGCAGCATTTAACCTATCAGAATGCTGCATATGTGAGACAAGCGAGGGAGCTGTGTATTTGAAATTAGAGCTCTAATCCTCAGGGAAGAGAATAGTTAAATAATTTGTTTTTGATGTGTGAGAGCAGAGCTGAGAAGGTGTGAGTGTGTGCGCACATGTGTGTGTGTGTGTGTGTGTGCACACGCATGTGCATGTCTGTGCACACTGGTGCCCATGCTGGTGTGAGGCTGGGGCCATGTTTACCAGGAATGCCCTGGAGGTCGATATTTATCAGCACCTGTGTGCTGTCAAGAAGCACACAAGCTGCTGTTGCCCGTTCATTAGGTTTTCAGAAGAGCTGGGGCCTCACCTGTGGCCGGGCGTTGCATCAGAACCGTAGAACTTGCTTCACTCTAGCCCTCTGGGACTCACCGGAATAGATCTGAGAGACAGGATGAGACAGATGGAGAAAGAGACAGGAATTAGGGGAAGGAAGAAAGCGGAATTTTGAAGAATGCGCACAGCACAGACTCTGCAGGACAAAGCATTCCAGCTCCTCCGTCTGGCGCTCACGAAGGGTGGATGTTCCACAGAACGCTGGGCACAAGCAATGACCAGGGACAGCCTTTTCCAGACAGGGTTCCCCTGCCAGTGTTCACTGCCAGTGGCGGGGTCCTTTCTGTGCCAGGAGGCAGTGTTAGGATTCAGAATGGCAAAGAGGGGCAGTGTGTCCTGTCTGCCCCCCCAGAGTGGCGTAACCTCTGTCTTTCTGTGCCCCTGGCAGGGTTTGGGGCATTATGCACGCCCTGCCCCTCTGCAGGCTGTTCCATCTCTCCCTAGATATTCCCATAGCTCGGCAGCTGCGATTGGAATTCCACAGGACAGACTGACGAGCGGCAGAGGGGGCCCTGCCCATCTGTCCCCGCACCCCTCATTAGGCCATGTGCTCTTTAGTGACTGGGTTAGGGGGGTGGTGTGCTGAGACTCATGTGGTCTTTTTAGGCTCCCAGTCTCTGCGGTCTCTACGAGAGCAGGCACGGTTTCTATTATACTAATAAGGAGCCCCGGGGACGCTGGTTACAGTGTGATAATCGTCCCCTTGGAGGCCCAGAGGCATCGGTGTGCGCTGACCTCATCCCGGGGGAGTGCTGATGAAACCCTGACTCCGCCTCACTGCCCAATGGGCGGGGGAGGTTGCTAGTGTTTCTCCTGCCTTATTATTACCCGGCTTACTTGTCTTTGGGGCATTTCATCAAATCTTCTTTAGTTTTGCTTAAGAACTTTGGTGAGCCTGATGGAAAATTTTCTGTAATAACTCAAGTGCAGCAACACATGTCACAAATACCAGCTAATTACTCCCCAGAGTACCCTGGGGACAGTGGAGGGTCTGATAGTTGCCCTGGTGTTTTTTTATCCCCATTTTGTAGACTGAGAGACTGAGGCACCTCAAGGGAGACTGTGACCTGAGCCAGAGGGAAGGCTTTGGAAGCTGCGATTTTGAGCTCCCTGCCTTTTGGCTGCTCTTGGAACTGTTAAGTCATTTAGGAAAACACCCTGGGTTTTGTGTTTTCCACTTGCTGCTGTGTCTTAGACATAACTTCGTGTCCATAAATATGGATCTCTGTCATTGGTTTTGATCACTGTCCGGTGTTCTGCTGAGATCATATACCGTGATTTATTTTACCCCATCCCCTTGATGGATAGTGCTTCCCAGGCGGCACTAGTGGTAAAGAACCTGTCTGCCAATGTAGGAGACATAAGAGACTCGGGTTTGATCCCTGGGTTGGGAAGATCCCCTGGAAGAGGGCATGGCAACCCCGTATTCTTGCCCAGAGAATCCCATGGACAGAGGAGCCTGGTGGGCTACAGTCCATGGGGTCACAAAGAGTCAGACACAACTGAGCACAGTCATATATGTCCCCTTGATGGATACCTGAGTTACTTTCATTTTCACCATTATAGCAGCTCTTCTCTAATATTCTTGAGAGGTGGGTATTTTCCTACTTTCAGGGACTACTTCTTTAGGGTAAAACCCTTTGAGTTGAAACCGTGGGTTCAGAAAATGGGCTTGTCTTCATTTTCCTTTGCTTTGCTGACTGCCCCCGAAAGAGGCTACCTCAGCTTCCAGCCTCAGCACCTGTAGTCAGTGCTCTGAGCACAAGTTTCAGCTCCGTGGTGTCCAGCTAGCTGGCTTTTAGGATTTCGTCTTTCACTTAAGCAGTGAAACTCCCTGACCTCAAGAGCATAGAAATACTCACCAATTTTTTCCTTTTATAGCTTTAGTTTTCTTTTGTGGTATTTTCTTGTTGTTGTTGATAGTAGGGCTAGAACTTAATTTTTTCCCTAGTGACCAATCTGATTGTTCCAGCTTTTGTTGAACAGTTGATTTCTTCCCACACCCATCACACCTGTCACCTTTTTTATGTACTAAATTCTTAAATACACTGATGTGTAATCAAGGACATCCTGTTCTCATTCTTTGAAATACTTTCTGTTTGTTTTGCTAATACTGCAGTATCTTTGTTACTAGAGATTTGTGACACATTTTATCCGTTGGTATAAGTTGTACTGTTTCTTCGTTGTTCTTTTTTAGAATATTCTTGGCTCTTCTGGCCCTTGTATACTTTTAAACTCATTTTAGAATCACTTTATCACATCTCCCCCTCTTCTTGATCCCACCCTACCTGTACCAATGGCCAATTAAAAATAAAATCCTTTTGCGGTTTTGATTATAATTCAGCAGTGACTTTGGAAAGAAATTGGCATCTTTGCAATGTGTTAGTCTTTCCCTCCACGTTCATGTGATGTATCTTTAAAGTAAAGCATGTTTTTCACTAATGACATTTTACGAAGTCTTTGCATGGTTCCTATGCATTTCCTTTAATTCTAAGTATTTTTATTATTGTTGATATAGGACCTTTATTTTCATTATATTTTCTAACAGATCTTTGCTAATATTTAGGAGAGCTATTGGTATCTGTGTTTTTAAAAATCATTTTATTGTGTTCTTTTTAATAGCCTCAGTTGTTCTTATCACATCTCTTAAGTCTTCTCAGTAGTAGATCATGTGAAAATAGTAATATTTCTCATTTCCAGTGTTACATGACTTTATTTTGGCTGGGCCTTCCAGAACAGTTTTAATTGATTATGAGTGTTCAAGGAGTAAAATGGATATGATCTCATTACCTCCTTTTCTTCAGAGCATTAATTTAGAAATGAAGGGCATAGGAGTATAAGAGAAATAATCATAATGGTCCCTAGATTTTTCAAAGCTCATATTCTCCAAGGGACTTCATTTTTTTTCACCTGTTTTGGCCATTATTTTATTCTTTGCTCAAAATTGTTTGACATGCTCATAGAGGCTTGGTATCAGAGGAGAAACTCAACATTATTTCTCTTTTTTCTGGAGAAAATCTGAAAGACAGTGGGCTTGACTTCCAAAGTCACTTGGCCAGTTTAGCTTAATGAGTAGATCTTGGGAGTCATTGCTCCTCTAGTGAAACAAAGCCCCATGGTTGGGGGTGGGGTGGGGGGTAGGCGCTGGTTTATCACTGGAGCTGCTGTAATTATTTGCACTGTTGCAGCTCTTCCTACAAACAGCGTGACGTGTGGGTAGAAAAGGGCTCAGTTTTGCCTGAAAGTGCACATAGAACCTGAACACTCTAGGACACCGAAGTAACTATTCTGCAGAAGTGGAGACTTCTGCATCTCAGGGACGCGTGTACGCCCGGCCCTGTGACCTCAGCACATGGGTTCTGGGATAGCGGAGCAGCGGTGTGCCTCGGGCCGGGCTCGGGTGGTCCCGGTCTCACCCGTCTGGTCCCCTCTGTGCGTTGCCACCAGCTCAGAAGACCCGAGCTCTCCGTTTAGCCCATCTCTTCCCTGCATGGAAACTTTGGATAGTTCTTCCTTTCTTACAGGATAAAGTCTTGTCTGTTTATAGTCTTACCATCCTTTTTTTTTTCTTCCATCTTTTTATCTTGAATAGTTTAAAATTTACCAAAAAAATTGAGTGGTGCAACAGGCAGCCAGATACCCCTTACCCAGTTTCTCAGTTGTTAACATTTTGCCACTTTGGCTTTCTCTGTCTGTTTCTTCCTGTCTTAAACACACACACACAGACACACACACACTTTTTTGGACTGTTGCAGATATCAGACACTTCACCCGTAGTTACTTCAGCATGTCTCTTAGATAGGGTGTTCTCCCATGTAACCACACCACACTGTCCCACCTGAGAAAATGAACATTAGGTCCATAAATTGTCTGATAAATATATTCTATATTTAAATTTCCCCAGTCCCCAAATTTTTGTAGTACTCTGTCATCGGGGGACAATCTGGGCTCCTGCAGAGCGTCTCATTGCTATGTCTCTTTATCTAGAACTGTCCTCTTAATTCTTCTTGTCTTACTATCACTGACTTTTTTGCAGAGGTCAGATCAGTTTTTTTTTGCAGAATACGTACATATTGGAATTGTTTCATTGTTTCCCCTTGATAAGATTAAGAGTAAGCTTTTTTGATGAGAAAACTTGATAAGTAATGTTGTCTGTACTATTGCATCACATCAGAAGGTGAGAAAGTCAGGTTCTTCTTAATTGTTGCTGAGGTGACTACCAGATCTCTCCACTGTAAAGGTAAGGTACACTCTGCACCTTTGAAATGAGTAAGTAAGCTGAGACGTGCTTCTTTGAGATCCTGTTGTCTTGTTACTCAGCACCCTTTCATTCAGTGGTTTTAACATCTGCTGGTGAGCCTTGCTTGAATTAGCTACTTCTCTGGTATTTTTAAAAAATTGTGATTTTTCTATTTTTATGATTGCTTAGGCATTTAGTATCTAGTATCTTTAAAGGAGAGCTTTCTCACCTTCTCCCTTTTGCCTTGCTCTTCCTTACTTTTGAGTGTCACTGTATA
The DNA here is from genome assembly GCF_019320065.1 of Cervus canadensis. Taxonomy (NCBI): domain Eukaryota; kingdom Metazoa; phylum Chordata; class Mammalia; order Artiodactyla; family Cervidae; genus Cervus; species Cervus canadensis. The sequence goes on from NC_057398.1 coordinate 36,540,943, forward strand.
TTCTGTATTTAAGGGGATCATGATCTGTTATTATCATACTTCTTTTTTTTAAAGGTTACAGTCCATTTACAGTTATTACAAACTATTGGCTGTATTCCCCTGTGGTACAGTGTATCCTTGTAGCCTGTCTTAACACCCAGCAGTTTGTGCCTCCCACTCCCCCACCCCTTTATTATTCCTCGCCCCTCCCCACAGCCCAGTAACCACTGGTTCATTCTCCAGGTTTGTTGTCTGTAAGTCTGCTTCAGTGTTATATTCACTGGTTTGTTGTATTTTTTTTTCTAGATTCTACATATAAGTGATATTACACAACATTTGTCTTTCTCTGTCTGACTTATTTCACTTAGCATAATGCCCTCTAAGTTCATCCACGTCATTGCAAAATGGCAAAATAGCCTCTTTTTTTTATGACTGTGTAGTATTACATGTATATACATACCACATCATTCATTGTTGATGGACACATAGGTTGCTTCCATGTGTTGGCAATTGCGGCTTGGAACTTTGGAGTCCATGTATGTTTTCAAATTCATATTTTTGTTTTTTTCAGATATACACCAAAAAGTGGAATTGCTGGATCATGTGTCAGTTCTATTTTTAATTTTTGAGAAACTCCCATACTGTTTTCCATAGTGGCTGCACCAGTGAACATTCCCACCAACAGTGTATGACAGTTTTCCATACATCCCCGCCAACGTTTGTTGTTCTTTTTGTTGATGGTCATTCTGAGAGGAATGAGGTGATATCTCATTGTGATTTTGGTCAGTGGGCACCAGGTATGCAGTGGCTCTTGGGTCTCTTGCTTTTTGACACAAATGTATCAGGTGTACCTTATTTTGTCTGTGCCCCAAGCCCAGAATCAGACATTTTCCAAAGGTTTCTTTTAGTGGGAATGATACTTAGAAGCCTAGATCTGGACCCTAGTTACCCGTGTTCCTGGGCAGTTGCTGCTTCTTTGTCTTCTTCAGAGCATGCAGAGAACTCTACACACATGTGCATACACACACATGTGGTTTTGTTTATTCACGATATATGTGTGTGTGTGTGCACACGCTTAGTCATGTGCGACTCTTTGTGACCCCATGGATTGTAGCGTGCCAGGCTCTTCCTCCTCCATGGAATTTTCCAGGCAAGAATACTGGAGTGGGTTGCCATTTCCTCTTCCAGGGGATCTTCAAACTTAACATTACAGGATTTTACTTACATTCCTTGTTTTATGTTTCCATCTTTTTTTTCTTATAGTGAGACACTGGGTTCTTAATAAGTTTGATGTGCCTATTGTTTGTGTCACATAATATGAATAAAATGGTTTTAAAATGATAAACAAATATGACTATCAACATTGTTCTCTAACTAAGTGAAGTTTAAGATTTCTTTGCAGTGATTTGTGTCCTTCAGTTGGATTAGCAGTTCTCAGAGTGTGGTCTGTGGTGCCTTCGTGGCTTCTCGAATCCGTGTCAGGGGACTGTGAGATCAGACAGTTTTCATAGCAGGCAACGAGACATTATTTGCCTTTTTCACTGTGTTGACATTTGCAGTGATGGTGCAAAGCAGTGGTCAGGAGAACGACTGGCCTCTCACTATGTTTTCTGTTGCTGTGCAGTTACAGTTTTAAAAAAGCCCATTTTACTTGATTGTTTTTGATGTAAGAGTTAATTGTATTAAACTTTGCCACTTGAGCACGCATCTTGTAGTATTTTGTGTGACAGAATAAAGTACTTCTGCTGCGTCCATAAGCACAGCGGCGGGGGGGGGGGGGGGGGGGGGGCCCTGTGCACCTGGACAAGCACCTGTGCGATTTAAAAAAAAAAGTTTATTTCGTGTCGGGGTGTAACTGATTAATCATGCTGTGGTAGTTTCAGGTGAGCAGTGGAGGGGCTCAGCCATACATAGGCATGTACCCATTCTCTCCCAAACCCCCCTCCCATCCAGACTGCCACATAACACTGAGCACAGTTCCATGTGCAGTACAGTAGGACCTTGTTGGTTATCCATTTTAAGTATAGCAGTGTGTACATGTCGGTCCCAAACTCCCTAAGTATCCCTTCCCCCATCTTTCTCCCTGGCAACCATAAATTGGTTCTCTAAGTCTTTGAGTCTGTTTCTGTTTTGTAAGTAAGTCCATTTGTATCATTTCTCTTTAGATTCTGCTTATAAGGGATGTTATACAATATGTCTCCTCTTTCTGACTTATTTCAGTCAGTATGACAATCCCTTGGTCTATCTATGTTGCTGCAAATGGCATTATTTCATTCTTTTTAATGGCAGAGTAATATTCCATTGTGTATATGTACCACATGTTCTTTATCCATTCATCTATCAGTGGACATTTAGGTTGCTTCCATGTCTTGGCTACTGTAAATGGTGCTACAATGGATATTTGGGTGCATGTATCTTTTTGAATTATGCTTTTCTCCAGATGTATGCCCAGGAGTGGGATTGCTGGATCATATGGCAACTCTGTTTCTAGTTTCTTGAGGAACCTCCATACTGTTTTCCATAGTGGGTGCACCAATTTACATTCCCACCAGCAGTGTTAGGAGGGTTCCGTTTTCTCTGCATCCTCTCCAGCATTTATCTGTAGACTTTTTAATGATGACCATTCTGACTAGTGTGAGGTGGTATTTGATTTGCACTTCTCTTACAGTTAGCACTGTTGATCATACAAGATGCATTTTTGGACTTAACTAAGTCTTATGTAAGTGAAGATCTTTACCACTTTCCAACAATGCATCTTCCCATCCTTCAGTTCCCTATACCTTCTTCCTGTCTTTTGTGTTAACTGTGGGATTTTACACAGTTTAGTACCAAGTAGATTTCAAATGTTATAGACGTTATTATTGTTTTATATTCTCTATATTTGTTCTTTCCTTTGCTCCTTGTACCTAACTGCGTTTTCTACACTTCCAGCAAAGAGTATTTTCCTTCTGTCTGAAAAACTCCTTTAGCGTTTTAGTCCAGGTCTGCTATTGATGAATTCTCTGTTTTGTCTGAAAATGACTTCATTTCACCTTTAGGGCTTTTATATTTTGAAATGACCCCTTTAATATTTAATAATATTTTAAAATAATTTGTAAGAGTAGTACAAAGAATTCCCCTATACCTTTCCCCCATATTCCTGAAATGTTACCATTTGTTTCATCATTTACTCTCTCTCTGCACTTTTCCCTCCCTCCTATCTCTCACTCCCTTTCCCCCTTCCTCCCTCCATATATGCTCTTCACACGTGTGCTTGCATCAAAGTCAGGAAAATAAGTTGATCAAAGTCTAATTGTCCTCATAATGTCCTTTATAGCAAAAAAAAATTTTTTTTTCCTAGTCCACGATCTAGCCCATCATTGTGAATTTCATTTCTTTTTAGACTCTTTTAACTCAGAGCAGTGCTCCGCCAGCTTTCTTTGTCTTTTATGACCTTGACATTTTTGTAGGCTATAGGCTAGTTTTGTACACTTACCTCAATGTAGATTTGTCTGCTGTTTCCTCTTAACTAGGTTTAGTTCATGCATTTTTTGTAGGAATACTGTAGAAATGATATTATTTTTCTCAGTGAATAGTATCAGGAGGCACATGGCATTGGTTTGTTGCTCTGTTGGTGACTTCACTTTGATCTGTGGGTTGAGGTGGTATCTTGGTTTCTCCACTGTAAAGTTATATTCTTCCCTTTGTAATTAATAAATGTCTTTTGAAGAGATACTTTGAAACTATGTAAATATCCTGTTTTTCATCAACTTTCACTCAATATTTTTAGGATCCATTAATGATTCTTAATTATTATAAAGGTTGCTGAATCCTCATATCACTTGCCTTGTATCAATTATGATGAAGCTTGCTGAATGGTGATTTTCTAATTCTTTCACTTTTGAAATATATTCTTGCTTGCATGGAATTCTAGATTGGCAGTTATTTTCTTCCAGCACTTTAAAGATGTTGTTTCATTATTTTCAGACTTACCTTGTCTTTCATCAGTCTTACTGTTGCTCCTTTGAAGTTAATATGTCTTTTTTCTTCTTTGGCTGCTTTAAAATTTTTTTCCTCTCTAATTCTTTTAAAGCGGTTTAACTATGATTTTCCCCCATTTGATTTTCTTTGCAGTTATCTTGCTTGAGTTTCATAGAGCCTTTGAATATGTGGCTTGATTTCCTTTTGTTTTGTAAAGTTATTGACCATTATGGCTTTAAATATTGTTTCTGTCTGGTTCTTTTTCCCTTCTGTTTCTTGGACTCCAGTTTTAATTGCATTAGAATATTAATCCGTGTTCCATATGTCTGTATTGTTCATCCTTCTTCTTTCTCTTTACTGAACTGTATTCTAGTTATTAATCCTCTCTCTCTGCTCTGTCCGGGTTGATGTTTGGTTTGTCTCTTTGAGTACCAATGTCAAGCTGTCTTATGTTTTATTATCTGTTAGAGTTAATCTTTCCTCATCTTTTCAATTATTCAGAATTTTCCTGGGTATTCTTGTTCATTATTTTATATATAATTTTCAAAATTAGCTTACCCAGTTAAAAAAGAAAAATAAAGAATATTGATGCTTTAAAAATTAGAATCACATTAAGTTTGTAGATTAATTCAGGATAGATGACATCTTTATATTACTGATACTTCCTACATAAGAATAAGATAATCTTTTCCAATTATTTAGGTTTTCTTTAGTATCCCTTGGTATCATACAGATCTTGCCCATTTATTTTGAAATCTATGTCTTGATATTTTGTCTTTTGTTGCTACTTTGAATAATATCTCTTCTTTCATTATGTCTTTCATCAAGTTTTTAAATTTGAAGGTGATTTTTATATATTAATTTGAAGGTAGACACTTAACAGAATACTTATTGCTTATAATAGGTTTTTTATTTTCTTTTTTCAGTTAATTCATATTAGTTTTCCAGGTCCTATTTGGAAATAATATTGTTACCTCTTCTTTGCCAGTATTTCTGTCTCTTCTTTTCTTGTCCAATGGCATCAGCTAATACACCTCCAGAAAAGTGATAAATAAATGTGACGCTTTTGTGAGCATCCTTGTCCTGTTCCTGGCTCTAAGTAAAATGCTTTTATGTCTCCCTGTTAATTTAAACATGATGTCAGCTTTGGAGGGTGATGCTAACCCACACATATACAGGTATTCCCTTCCTCTCTGTCTCACTTTCTTTCTCTCCCACCCCTTCTCTTCCCTCCTTTCCTTTCCCTCTTTACCACTCCCCCCTTCCCAGTCTTCTTAAAGAAATATTAAGAAATGTTTTTTTTTTTTTTACTGTTTGAGGGGTGGGGCAATTGCTTAGTGTTCTATGTCCTTATCACTTACTAATTAATCCTCAAACTTTCTGCCAGAGCTGTGAGATTCCCCTCAGTACAATCAAAGATGTCAAGTAGCTTTTTTTTCTCTTGGTGCCATCTGCCCTTCTGCTCCAGTCTGAACTCTTTGCTTCTAGCTATGCCTTGTAGCTGTCACCCTTTCACCACTGTCCTGGGCAGTCACTTTTTCTTCCCCGGGTGAATGCTTTCATGTTTCCCAGCTTCTTTTTGTTGTTCTTTCTTGGATTGCTTCTTTAGTTTGGTAGAACAAATCCTTCAGAAGCTTCCTAAGAAGGTGTGATTGCGGGGTAAACTTTTTTAGATCTAGCATCTCTGAAAATGTCATTAATTTGCTTATGTATTTCATTTTTAGGATGACTCGATTTAGAATTCTAGATTGGAAATAATGTTTTTTCAGAATTTTGAGGGTATAGCCTATTGTCTTCTAATCTTTCAGTGTTGTTGCTGAGAAATCAGATGCCATTCAGATTTCTGAGCCTTTCTATGTGAACTCTTTATTTCCCTCTGAAAATTTTACTTCCCATCTTTATTCTACATATTGTGAAATTTTACAGTGATGTGCATCAAATTAATATTGATGATAAAGTCATAATAGTTGGGGGTATAGATGGAAAGGGCTTCTCTGCAGGGTGCTGGGAAATGTTCTGGATCTCAGTCTAAGTGGTGGTTACAGTGTGTTCATATGTACAAATTCTTCAGCCTATCTACTTAAAGTTAACTATTTATTGTTCAGTCACTCATTTGTGCCCAACTCTTTGCACAACTCTTTCCCCATTGACTGCAGCACGCCAGACTTCCCTGTCCTTCACCATCTCCCAGAGGTTGCTCAAACTCATGTCTGTCAAGTCACTGATGGCATCTAACCATCTCATCCTCTGTCATCCCCTTCTCCTCCTGCCTTCAATCTTGCCCAGCATCAGGATCTTTTCTGATGAGTCGGCTCTTCGCATCAGGTGGACAAAGTATTGGAGCTTCAGCATCAGCATCAGTCCTTCCAATGAATATTCAGGATTGATTTCCTTTAGAATTGACTGGTTTGTTCTTGTCATCCAAGGGGCTCTCAAGAGTCTTCTCCAACACCACAGTTCAAAAGCATCAATTCTTGGATGCTCAGCCTTCTTTATGGCCCAACTCTCACATCCATACATGACTACTGGAGAAACTATAGCTTTGACTAGACAGACCTTTGTTGGCAAAGTAATGTCTCTGCTTTTTAAAGTTAACTATATTATCTCTCAATTTAGGGCTCATCACTATTTGACTAGAGGAAAATAGGATTTAGAACTTCTAAGCCACATTCAGAGGGAAGTAAAAATGATCAGATCAGCAAAGGTCAGGAAGGGGGAAAAATACTATAAAACTAGAGGCGGTGAGCACAATAAATACTCATAGGATTTTTTTAAAAATCCCTTATTAAAAGACAGATCCCAGACTTAGTAAAACCAGAGGAAAAAACAAAGGCCAGTTTTACGCTGTTTACAAGAGATTTACCTAAACCAAAACAACATAGGAAAGTTGAAAACAAGAGATGGGCAGATATAAACACTTTTCACTAAAGTTAAATATATGCTTGTTCTGTGCCCTAGCAATTCCATTACTATATATAGACCCAAAGGCATCCCCAAAGGAATCATAATGGGCAGTATTCATATTAGATGGATTAGAAATTCCAGGTTAGAAAATATTAAGAATGAAGATTAATTTGTACCATTACAAAGTTCATTCCACCTAGAAGACATAATCTTGAAACTTTATGTGCTTAAAATATTCTAAGTAAAAGCAAAAGCTATTAGAAATATAAGAAGATTTTTTTTTCTTTTTTCTTTTTTTTTCATTTATTTTTATTAGTTTGGAGGCTAATTACTTTACAGTATTGTAGTGGTTTTTGCCATACATTGACATGAATCAGCCATGGATTTACATGTGTTCCCCATCCCGATCCCCCCTCCCGCCTCCCTCCCCATCACATCCCTCTGGGTCTTCCCAGTGCATCAGCCCTGAGCACTTGTCTCATGCATCCAACCTGGGCTGGTGATCTGTTTCACCCTTGATAGTATACTTGTTTCAATGCTATTCTCTCAGAACATCCCACCCTCGCATTCTCCCACAGGGGCCAAAAGTTTGTTCTGTACATCTGTGTCTCTTTTTCTGTTTTGCATATAGGGTTATCGTTACCATCTTTCTAAATTCCATATATATGTGTTAGTATACTGTATTGGTCTTTATCTTTCTGGCTTACTTCACTCTGTATAATGGGCTCCAGTTTCATCCATCTCATTAGAACTGATTCAAATAAATTCTTTTTAATGTCTGAGTAATATTCCATTGTGTATATGTACCATAGCTTCCTTATCCATTCATCTGCTGATGGGCATCTAGGTTGCTTCCATGTCCTGGCAATTATAAACAGTGCTGCGATGAACACTGGGGTGCACATGTCTCTTTCATATCTGGTTTCTTCGGTGTGTATGCCCAGGAGTGGGATTGCTGGGTCATATGGCAGTTCTATTTCCAGTTTTTTAAGAAATCTCCACACTGTTCTCCATAGCGGCTGTACTAGTTTGCATTCCCACCAACAGTGTAAGAGGGTTCCCTTTTCTCCACACCCTCTCCAGCATTTATTGCTTGTAGACTTTTGGATAGCAGCCATCCTGACTGGCGTGTAATGGTACTTCATTGAGGTTGTGATTTGCATTTCTCTGATAAAGAGTGATGTTGAGCATCTTTTCATGTGTTTGTTAGCCATCTGTATGTCGTCTTTGGAGAAATGTCTGTTTAGTTCTTTGGCCCATTTTTTGATTGGGTCATTTATTTTTCTGGAATTGAGCTGCAGGAGTTGCTTGTATAGAAATATAAGATTTAAAACCATGTAGTTGAAAATATTAGCACACTTCAGAATTGAACAAGAGGCAAAAAATAAGAATATGAAATAATTAAATGACACCATTAATAAACATTTGATGTATAAATACATAAAATCTTAAATAGAATTGAATATTCAGTTTTTCAGTACTCATTATCCATTTATAAAAAGTTATGTAAATTGGCCACAAAGAAGAATTTCAGTGAGGTCCAAAAGGCAGAAGTCATGTAACTCCCTTTCTGTGATCATAGGGCAATAAAACAAAAATTTACAGTGAGAAGCCCTGAAAGAAAAATTTGTCTACTTGGAAAATTTAAAACACTCTACTATAGAATTCCTTTCCTCTACTCTGTTTCAGTTTTCCTGATGACCATCTTCTAGCTTCTTGAGATGAGTATTTACTTTATTTTCTTTCTTTCTTCCTTTTTATTTATATAGAAATTAGGGGGAAATGGCAAATAGTACTGTCTGATATTCCCTCAAAATAGATTCCTAAAATGAAGTATTAAGTCACAGGGTATGATGTTTTTTAAGACTGTGAGTACATAATAGAGTTTTCCAAATAGTTGTACTAATTCCTTTACCAGGGTCTGAGAGTACACGTCTCAATATACAAAATGTGTCTAGTCTCTAAAAAGCAACAAAACAGCAACAAGACCACTTTCTCAGATTGTTTTAATTTGCATTTATTTGATTAATAACACAATTGAGGCTTTAAAATAAGTTTATTTCTCCTTAGAAATGTTTATCCAATCCTTTATTTTCTACTGGGCTATTAGTGCTCTACTTATTGATTTTTAAATGCCCTTTATATATTAAGAATATTAATTCCTTGTCATGTTTGTAAACATTTCCCCCATTGTTCCTTGCCTTTTATGTTTTTTAATATATAAAAGTGATTATTTTCATATAATCAAATCTATCAATCTTCTGATATTTCCTCTATTATTTTTATGAGAGAGATTCCTCCCCTGTAATTATGAAATAATAATAATTACAGTAACAACAACAGCAACAGCTAACATTTGTTGGGGGCTGATTATGTGTCAAGCAATGAGCTAAGTGGCCTTATTTAATCACAGAACCTCATGAGGTAGGTATTTTTTATTATCTTCATGCATTTGAGAAAGAAACTAGGTTCTCTTTCCAGAGAGACTTAATACTTTTCTCACAGATACAAAACCAGCAATAAGTTAAATATTCACCCACATTTTATTTTAGTTTTTATGGTTTAAGTTTTTATATTTAACTCTTTAATCTTAAAATTAAAGAAGTGATATGTAGTTAAACGTGTTTCAAATATCACTTTTCCTAAAATTATCCCTAAAATAAATAAATCCTTTCCCCCTTTCTTTGTTATACTTCTTTTATTTAACAGTATATAACAAGGTCCCTTTTGGAGATATCTGGGTTTTTTTTTTTTGACCTATATGTTCTTACATTATATGCCATGATGTTGTTTTTTAAAATTTTATTTATTTTATTTTTGGCTGTACTGGGTCTTCATTGCTGTGTGGGCTCTGTCTGTAGTGCAGGGGCTCCTCTCTAGTTGCTGTGTGCAGGCTTCTCTTGTTGCGGAGCACAGGCTCTAGGGCATGTGGCTTTTGGGCTCTAGAGCGCAGGCTCTAGAGTTGTGGTCCACAGGCTTAGTTGCTCTGCAGCATGTGGGATCTTATTGGATCAGAAATCGAACCTGTGTCTCCTGTACTGGCAGGTGGATTTTTACCACCGAGCCGCCAGGGAAGCCCTGCCATATTGTTTTAATTGCTGTATCTTTATCATCAGTTTTAATATGTACAAGAATAAGGCTCATTTTACCATTCTCTGTCAAAATTAGTCTGATTTAGGTTTTCAGTATTGACTGAATAGCTTGTATCAGACTAATATTCTCACCAATAACAAATGTCAGTTCTGGGCAGATTATTTTAAAACATTGTTTGAAGGCACAAGAAAACCACCAGCAGCTTAGAATTTGAGTCTTAGCAAGTTAGTGGGGGGGTTGGTAAACACCTTGGGCTTTCCTTTGAAATCCCAGAAGGACCACCTCTTAGAAGCATACATTGCCCTGTAGGACTATGGCATTTCCCCTAAGGCTAAGCACAAAAAAAAAAAAAAGAAAAAAAAAGAAGGCACAAAACTGAAGTTGCCCCAGATCAAGGTGATCTGCTAGTAATTTAACTGCCTACTATAAAAACCTCAGTACTTTAGGAGAAAACAGAATTCAGAGCCTCTCCAGCCTGTCATCCACAACGTCCGAGGTAAAATAAAAACTTACTAGACTTGTAACGATGAAGAAACAGGAACTGTGACTGTTTCAGAGCAAAAAGTCAGTAGAAGTAGACTCACAGACCAAGATAAACAACAACAAAAACAAACCTTTTTAAAAATGAAAAGTTATGTTAAAATAATATACATGAAAAAAATGGATGAACAAATGAAGAGGTGGGGAGTTTCTGTAGAAATATGGAAGTAGTAAATAGAATGAAGCAGAAATCTTAGACCTGAAGAACATCAAGCTGGTCACTGAACTGTCACTGGATGAGGTTAACAGAAGATTGGGCACAGGACAAGAAAGGATTAGTGATCTTAAGGCCAGGCTAGTGAAAATCATCCAAACTAAAGTACATAGAGGACAAATGGTTGGAAAATAGGACCAGTGCCTCAGTGACCTGTGACAGAGCATCCACTTGCTTAACACATGGATAATTGCAGCCCCATAAGTTGAGAAGAATGAGGTAGAAAAAAAAATTGAATGTTGACTGAAAATTTTCCAATTTTGATTAAAACATATCCACACTCAGGGCAACCTGGGAAGTATGACCAACCCCAAGTAGAATAAATACAAAGAAAGTTACATTTAAAGTATATCATAGTGAATCTGCTGGATACTAAAAAAGAAAAAGGGAATAGTGATTAGAATGATGACTGACTTAGAGTCCAAAAACATGTAGCCCGGTAAACAATGGAATGCCATCTTCAAAATGCTGAAGGAAAAAACTGGCAACCTAGAATTCTGTACACAGTGAAAGTATCAATAAAGCATGAAGAAATATGTTTTTAGATTAAAGTTGAGAGCAGTTGTTGCTAGCAGACATGCATTGTAATAAATATCAGTAGAAGACCTTCACACTGAAGAGAAAATAATGTGAGATAGAAATTTAGATCCTGAA